>NC_091470.1:351047867-351195367 GCF_036971445.1 Narcine bancroftii
CATTTGCAGACTTCCTTGTTTCACTCACTCGAGTAAAGTTTCTGCCATATTTCAAATTTCACGGTCTCTTTTGGCAAAATGCCCAAGTTCATAAAAATGACATTTATTTATGGTTCTTAATTGAATCAACTTTGCTTGGCATCAAGGATTTCTAGTGATCCGATAGCCATTGAAAAGTGACTCCTCACAATTAACTCAAATAACAAATATTGCCTCAAGCCTTCAGTTTATGAGATGTTAACACAGGTTAAACTTCAGAAGAACAAATTAATCGTTCATCCTCTCTTATCACGTACTCTATGGAAACCTGGTTGCATTTCAAATAGGACTGCGGAGGTGCAAAGATGGAATTAAACCTAGCCTGAACTTTTGGTTCCTCTAACTCAGTGTGCCAAATTACTGCATGAAAATAACCAACCTAATATAACATTAATAGGTCTCTTGGAAGTTACTCATTTAAAGTTCATAATGCAAAACAATATTTTTTAAAGTAAGTGGGCTTGATAATTTGAGTCAAGCCAAAATATCGTGATTTTACATTTCTTTTTCAGTGAAATTCAGTTTAATTCAGTCAGAGGTTTTTCTCTGACCACTGAATGTACTCATTCTCAATAAAATCAGCGAAGAAGACTAAAGCAAGCAATTAACATCCTTAGTGTATCCCCTGTTAGCATCCAAAACCAAATTCGGGCTTTAAAGTTTTTAAAATAGTTAAAATTTTAATTTTTTTTTCAAACTTAGACAAACAAAAAAACAGGGCTATTTCAGCCCGTGCCACCCAATTACATCTACAACCCATAGAACATTACAGGACAGAAACAGGCCTCTTCTGTGCTGCACCATTTTTTTTTTGCCTAGTCCCACTGGCCTGCATTCAGTCCTTTCCTCTCCCATCCATGCACCACTGCAAATTCCTCTTGAATGTTAAAATTGAGCCGGCATTCACCACTTCAGCTGGAAGCTCACTCCATACGCCCACCTTTCGGTATAGAGGTTCCCCCTCATGCTCTCCAAAAACATTTCCCTTTTTACTCTGCACCCATGTCCTATGGTTTGTATCTCACCTACTCTCAGTGGGGAAAAAAAACCCTATCTATATTTACTGTCTCACCCCCTCTATTTTAAATACCTCTATCAAATCTCTCATAACTTTTCTATGTTCCAGGGAATAAAGTCCTAACCTGTTTAACCTTTCCCAGTAACTCAGTTCTTGAAGTACAGGCAACATCCTAGTAAATCTTCTCTGCACTTTTTCTATATTATTGATATCTTTCCTGTAGTTAGGTGACCAAAATTGCACACATTAACATAACATTCCAACTTTTGTACTCAATACTTAATTTGTGAAGCCCAATATGCCAAAAGCTCTCTTTACAACCCTATCTACCTGTGATGCCACTTTCAGAGAATTATGTATCTGTATTCCCAAATCCCTCTGTTCTACAGCACTCCTCAGTGTTCTACCATTTATCATGTATGTTCTTTCTTGATTTGTCCTTTCTTGGTTTGTCCTTCCAAAATACAACATCTCACACTTGTTTGCATTAAATTCCATCTGCCATTTTTCAGTCCATTTTTCCAGCTGATCCCGATACCTCTGCAAGCTTTGAAAACCTTCTCCATTGTCCACAGCACCTCCAATATTTGTATCATCTGCAAATTTGCTAATCCAATTTACCATATTATCATCCAGAGCATTGATGTAGGTGACAAACAACAAAGATCCCAGCACTGATCCCTGAGGCACACCACTAGTTACAGGCCTCCAATCTGACACAATTATCTACCACTATTCCCTGGCTTCTTCTGTTCATCCATTGTCAAATCCAGTTCACTACTTCAAGAATATGGAGTGTCTGAACCTTCCTGATAAACTGCCCAGGTGGTACATTGTCAAAGGCTTTAGTCAAGTCCATGCAGACAACATCCACAGCCTTTTCCCTCATTAACTTTCCTGGTAACCTCCTCAAGCATGACCTACCATGCACAAAGCCATGTTTACTTTACCAAATCAGTCCATGGCCATCCAAATAATTGTAAATCTAATGCCTTAGAACATCTTCCAATAACTTACCTACTGTTGATGACAGGCTCACCACCCTATAATTTCCAGGGTTACTTTTGGAGCCATTTTTAAATAATGGAACAATGAGGGCTACCCTCCAATCCTCCAGCACCAGCCTGGTGGCTAAGGACATTTTAAATATTTTTGCCAGAGCACCTGCAATTTCTACACTAGCCTCCCTCAAGGTCCAAGGGAATATCTTGTCAGGCCATGGGGATTTATCCACTCTTATTTGTTTTAAGACAGCAAGAACTTCCTCCTCTTTAATCTGTATAAATTCCATGACCTCACTGCTTGGTTTCCTTACTTCCCATGAACCTTTGCCTTTTCCTGAGTGAATACTGATAAAAAAATATTAAAACCTCTCCCATCTGGTTTGGCTCCCTACAAAGCTGACCACTTTAATCTTCCAGGGGACTAATTTTCTCTCTTACTATCCTTTTGCTTTTAACATGCTTGTAGGAACCATTAGGATTCTTCTTCACATTGTCAGCCAAAGCAACTTTGGTCTTCTTCTAACCTTCTTTGTTTCTTTCTTAAGGTTTTTCTTAAATTTTCATACTCCTTAAGTGCCTCATTTGCTCCATGTTGCCTATACCTGTTATACGCCTGTCTCTTCTTCTGAACCAGATTCCTAAAAAACAAGTTTCCCCTCTGCCTTCTGACCTTGCCTTTGATCCTGACAGGAACATACAAAAGTCTGTACTCTCAAAATGTCACCTTTGAAGGTTCCCCCACTTACCTTGCACACCCTTGCCTGAAAACAATTTATCCCAATCCACGCATTCTAGATCCTTTCTCATTTCCTCAAAATTGACCTTTCTCTAATTTAGAATCTCAACCCGAGACCCAGATGAATCCTTCTCCATAATTAACTTGAAACTAATGACAACATGATCACTGGACCCAAAATGGTCCCCTACACATACATCTGTCACCTGTCCTATCTCGTTCCCTAATAGGAGATCCAGTGATGCACTATCTCTATTTGGTACCTTGATTTAGAAAACTTTCCTGAACACATTTGCCAAATATCAAGCCATCCAGCCCTTTTACTGTATGAGAGTCCCAGTCAATATGTGGCAGGTTAAGAACCCCTATTATCACAATCTTATGTTTCCTGCAGCTGTCTGCTATCTCTCTACAGATTTGGTCCTCCAATTCTCACTGACTATTGGGTGGTCTCTAATACAATCCCATGGGCATGGTCATATCTTTCCTGCTCCTCAGCTCCACCCATAAGCCTCAGCTGTCCTGCCTGAGCACAGCTGTGATATTTTCCCTGAAGAGCAATGCCATTCCTCCCCCTTTCATCCACCCCTCCCCCAACCCCACATCTAAAGCAACTGAAGCTCGGAACATTGAGCTGCCAGTCCTGTCCCTCCTGCAACCAATGGCCACAATGACATAATTCCACATGCCAATCCACACTCCCAGCTTATCTGCCTTTCGTACAACACTCCTTGGATTGAATTAGATACACCTGAGAACATTTCCACCGCATTCAACCCATTGACTTCTAACAGCACATACCATTTTCACATCATCTTTTCCCTTCTCCACTCCTCTATGTGCTCTGGTACTCTGGTTCCCCACCCCCGCCAATCTACTTTAATCCCACTAGTAAACCTTCCCACAAGGATACTAGTCCCCTTCCAGTTCAGATGTAAACCATCGTGTCGGACAGGTCTCACTTTCTCTGGAAGAGAGCCCAATGATCCAGAAACTGAAGTCATTCCTCCCTCCCTCCTGTACCATGTCTTTAGCCGCATGTTAAGTTGCATTATCCACCTATTTCTAACTTCATCAGCACGTGGCACAGAATAGCAATCCTGAGATCATTACCTTGGAGGTCCTGTCCTTTAACCTAGTGCCTAACTCCCTGAACTCTCCTTGCAGGACCTCCTCACCCTTCCTACCCTCATCATTGGTCCCTATATGGTCCATAACATCTGACTGCTCACCCTCCCTCCTGAGAATGCCTTGAACTCAATCTGAGATATCTCAGACTCTGGCACCAGGGAGACAACATACCATCCTCTACAGAACCTCTTATCTATTCAAACTATGGAATCCTCTATCACTACAGTTCACCTCTTCTCTGCCCTTCCCTTCCTGATATCCATGGCTTGTCCCTGGTAGACCATCTCCCCCAGCAGTAACCAAAATGGTATACTTGTTATTGAGGGGACACCCACAGGGGTGTCCTGCACTGCCTACCTGTGCCTTTCCATCTCCTGACTGTCACCCATCTACCCTCCTCCTGCCTCCTAGGTGTGATACTGTCCCTGTAACTCCTGTCTATCATCCCCTCTGCCTCCGGAATGATCCAGAGTTCATCCCACTCAAGCTCCAATTCCGTAACTCCACTTGTCAGGAGCTGCAGCTGGATGCACTTCCGTAACTCCACTTGTCAGGAGCTGCAGCTGGATGCACTTCTCGCAGATGAAGTCATCAGAGATAACTGCTGCCTTCTCTGCTGACACACATTTTGCAAGAGGAGCATTCCCCTGCCCTGGCTACCATTCCCACCATCTATGACTAGATAAACAAAATATATGATAGCTAAAAAATCCTGCCCTTACCTGCTGAATCCTTTTTATTTCTTGAATAGAGTGGCCCTTTCTGACTTCAACTCTAACTATTCCTCGCCTCTTACCTGTTCTAGTCAAAGCCTGTTGAGGCAAAGCCTTACCCCCACCTCCCCCCGGCATATTTAAAATGGTGGGAGGAAACTAGCGCCCCCAGAGGAAATGCACGCAGACATGAAGAGAATGTGCAAATTCCTTATAGACAGCGTGGGATTCGAACCCAAGTCCTGATATCTGGTGTTGTAACAATGTTGTATTATCCACTATGCTAACCGTGACGCCCCAATCTTTACCAAAAATAATTACATTTAATTAGTCTTTAAAGAAGTACCAATCGGAATCAAGGAAGACTACCATTTTCTCCTTTGTCTTGTTAACTAAATTATGAATACCCTATCCCTGCTCTTTATTTTGGAAGGAGGGTGAAGATTTAAGAGTTTGTATATAGCAAAGAGAATTGCCATACTAGAGATTACAATGGAACAGTAACATTGGAACAATATAGGTTATTCCCCATTCCACCTTTCAGTCTGCATTCTCAAAGGTTTCAGTCCTTTTTAGAGCTTACCTGGTTTTAAAATTGCTGAGGATTTTTGACTCATCCACCCTTTCAAGCAATGAGTTCCACATCCTCATTGTCTTGGGTTATATTTTTCCCCTCAGCTCCCTTTTAATCCTTCCATCATTAACTTAAGATTTGAGCACCTCTGGCAAGTCTGTCTGACACCCACACCTACCTTTCTCCAACTCCCCATCCCCTTCCCTTCCTTCCTCCTATCGGAGAATCTTTCTCCACCTTCTACTCACCTCACCTGTCACCCCTAAACTCCTTTTCTTTCTTCTCCCTCTCACTGGGATTTATCTATGACTTTTGTCTGGTCTCCTCCACCTTCCCCTCCCCAGACCAGGCATTTGCATATTGGCATCCCTGATGAAGGGTTCACCCTCAAAACATTGACTGCCTATTGCTTTCCATAGATGCAGTATAGCTTCTCCAGCACTCTTGTATTATTCCTAAAACCTTATTCAACCTGTTTGGGCAGCTACTAATGACCTAATTAAACTTAATTAAATCTCCCCTCAGTCTTCATGTTTTAAAGAAGAGTAAAGTTGGGATAGAGAAATAAATCTCATCACCTTCACTTTCCATGCTTGCAATGGAAATTCCACTTCCTGAAACATTTGGACAGTATTAATAATTAAAATTTGAACTATTCAAGAGTTTGTAATAAATTATATGCTTACACAGTTGTGTGTTAATGTCATATTAACCCATATGTATTCCAGCCAAGAAACTGGATGGTTACATTAGTTTGCAACTAATCATTTCAAATGTTTGCTGTTTTGTTAACAATTCCGCGTGTCGAGTTTGTTTTACTCACATCATGCAGGAATGGGAAAACAATATTCAATGGAGCTTTCCAAGGTGCTCGCTGATAATGGATGCAAGTAAAATTATGCCTAAAAGCACATAATTAAAGAGAAAAATACCATTAACAAACTGTAATAATGGATAGTTTGATCAGCAATTCGATGGATCAAAATTATAAAGATGTGGTTGAGAATTAGTGAGGGAGTGTGGAGATATTACTGACGCTGTTATGCCATTGGTACTGTATCTCTGAGTATGGCTGGTCCACCTCTCCCTGGAATTCCCCAATAAAGGCCTGAGTCCCTCCCTCAGACCAAATCCAGGGATCAGGCCCAGTGGGAGTGGGAGTGAGCATGTGTCCAGTCTTATGGTAATAATATCCTGTTGTAAAGTAACTCCAGTCTTTTGGTGTTATTGATAGGGTATCATGGAGTTGAGAATTTTGAATCTCTGAATAATGAGCCAGGGATTTAAATGACGAGAAACCTTTTAGTTAATCTAGTGGGCTGAGCCATTCACCTTTTTCAAGGTCGCGATGGATGTTTGGATCAAAGAGGAATAGAGGGTTATAGGAGAGCAGAATCAATGGATCAGATCAGCTTTACCTGATGTCATGGTGGAGGAATGTCAATGACCCTTTCTTATTTCTGATATTATGTCCTGTTGTTAATGGAGCAGGTGTAGTTAGAATTTCAACACTGTTGTTCAGAGTACGTTAAATTACATTAACAATACATCATGCTTCAGTAATATTTCCATATCAAAAGCTAATACAATATAATTGATGGAGAAATATAAAACGGTTTTAAATAATTGAAGTTCCTGCTTAGTCATAAAAACAACATTATTTGAACTTTTCTAATGTATGTGATGGACACAATAGGAATTTAGATATCCACTTGAAAAGTCTGATTACAGCATGCCTGCACTCTTGTGGACTCTGGCAGGTTTATTGCTTCTCTGTTTTAACATCGTGGCAATGGTACAACTGAGAAGCTTGCTGGGCCATTTCAGTGTGAATTTATAAATCATACATAATGTTTAGTCTGGAGTCATGTTCTACTGAAAGCATTCTATCAGGGTGTATCACTGCTTGGTACAGGAACTTCTCTGCCCAAGACTGCAAGAAAATCAAGAGGGTTGTGATCGTGGAACAATCCATCATTTATAACCCTTTCCCTCATCAACTCAATTTATAACTCTTGCTGTCCAGCTAAAGCCACTCTTTCTTCACCTCAACCCCAAACCCCCCCGCCCCCCACTTTTGTCAGGAAGAAGAAGATTTGCAAGTGTAAGATCACCATATCACAGCACCGAAACAGGCCAATTTGACCCTTCTAATCCATGCCGAGCACCTTCTCCACCTGAGTCCCATTGACCCGCCCCCGGCCCATAACCCTCCACACCTCTCATCCATATACCTATCCAAATTTTCCTTAAATATTAAAATCGAACCCACCTGTACCACTTCAGCTGGAAGCTCATTCCACACTCCCCCCCACTCTCTGAGTGAAGAACTTCCCCATCATGTTTCCCTTAAACTTTTCCCCCATCAATCTCAATCTCCCCCAGTCTCAATGGAAAAAGCCTGTCCACATTGACTCTATCTGTTCCCCTCATAATTTTACATACCTCTATAAAATCACCCCTCAACCTTCTATGCTTCAGGGAATAAAGTCCCAATCTACTCAACCTTTCCCTGTAACTCAAACACAGGCAATATTTTTGTAAATCTCCTTCCTACAATTTGGTGGCCAAAACTGCATACAATATTCCAAATTTGGCCTCACCAATGTCTTTTACAATTTCTATAAGACATCCCAACTTGTGCATTCAATATTCTGATTTAGAAAGGCGAACATACCAAATGCTTCCTTCACCACCATGTGACTCCATTTTCAGGGAATTATGTACCAGAATTCCTAAATCCCTTTGATCACTCACCAGCGGATTCAAGTAGAATTTATTTCCCATTGTTAACAGACTGCTAAAGGAACCCCAAAATAGTAAAATTATGCAGATTTTGCTCAATACCAACTGAGCAGTCTATACTTTTATACTGTGTCTAACGTGTACAATGTATGAGATATCTATTTGTAAAACAATATTTATCACTACATTTTAATACATGTAACAATGAACTTGAGGCTGGATAAGGTAAGAATGAAAGTTTTCCATCCTTAAGGACAGGAGTGAATCTTTTTTTTAAAAGTGAAATTGAAGTAGTTTTCTCGTCACTGTTTCTAAATTTCCAAATGCTTCCTTTTGAATTTATTGCAAGATCAGCAAATCCCACTGACGTACACTTGCTCAAAGCTGATATCAGCACACAATTCTGGGCAATAACCACCATCATTTAAAAACAAAGTCTGATTTGCTGATTCCCTTCAGAATAGGAAACGTGGCATCCTTACTTAGTCTGGTCCATATGTGACTTCACACCCTCATGGTTGACTCTAAACTTCTCTCAGGTGGCCTATAAGTTATTCAGTTCAAGTCCTGTCTGGGATGCTGTCATTATTTGTGATGCCCATATCCTGAGAATGCATAACATTAAATAAAATTAACTGAAATAAGAACATGCAGGTCAAGTTCAAAGATCATGTATCTTGGTAATACACTATATCTTGAAATCCTTCTGTGATCAGTCCACAAAGCAGCTCTGAAAAAAACTACAATTTGTACCATTTACTGATGGTTTGAATGTCGAATGCAACTAATGGAGTTCTATCACCAAACATAATTTTAAAAGACATCAGGAAGAGTTCAATTAAAATCCATGCCAGTATTCAAATAATTTACTGTAGAATGTAGACTAAAATAGAGCCATGGTGTCATCGATCTACTGGAGATTAAAAGGACTGACTTTTCTTCAGGCATCTGTAAGTGAGGGACATCTTCAGTCTAGCCATATACATTTGCTGAAATTTTAAAATATCAATAGTGAAGTTCTTTTAGATATTCGATTCAGTTCGAAAAAAAAGGCAACTAATGAATCGGCATATCTATTCTTCAAAGAGAATGCAATATCTAAGATCAAATTTAAGTCTTGCATCATTTGCCATGTAGATACTACAAGTGGTGAGAATTATACTAATTATCTCAATATGTCCAATCATGAACAGACAGTTCCATTATACAAGAGTCTGCCATAGATTTGGACAATTACCCATGATAATGTAATTTTGCAGCAAACTCCTCAGTTTGACGAAACAGGTCTTAAATTGTGGATCAGAAGGAATAATTAACTACCTTAAAAATAATTCAATAGATGCATTATGTTTGCTTATGTATTTCAATGCCTCCATTAAAATAGTAATAAAAGAAAATTCAGAAGATTATATTTGTAAATATTAAGCCACAGATCTGTTACTAAAACCGAAAAGTGACAATAAAAACAATAAAACAATAAAAAGGCCATCATTTATCTATATCATTTATCCATATCTCTTTATAAAATCTCATGGTTTTCCATCTATTCTTTAATTAGCTTCATGTTGATGTGGCGGTTTTAAAAATTGAAACTATATCGGTAAATATTAATTAATGTCATTGTTGGAGTCAGGAAAGTCATTTCAGGAATATCAACAGCTGCATTTATTTCATCCTTTCCATTAGAAACATTAGAGCTGGATATTTGTCACAGAACTCCCCCCCGCCCAAAAAAAAAATGATGTACACATCAAATACACCTTGCTGGATCTCAAATGGCACATAACACAAAAGGTACCATCCGCATCTTTCTTTGGCTTGGCTTCGCGGACGAAGATTTATGGAGGGGGTAAAAAGTCCACGTCAGCTGCAGGCTCGTTTGTGGCTGACCAGTCCGATGCGGGACAGGCAGACACGATTGCAGCGGTTGCAAGGGAAAATTGGTTGGTTGGGGTTGGGTGTTGGGTTTTTCCTCCTTTGCCTTTTGTCAGTGAGGTGGGCTCTGCGGTCTTCTTCAAAGGAGGCTGCTGCCCGCCAAACTGTGAGGCGCCAAGATGCACGGTTTGAGGCGTTATCAGCCCACTGGCGGTGGTCAATGTGGCAGGCACCAAGAGATTTCTTTAGGCAGTCCTTGTACCTTTTCTTTGGTGCACCTCTGTCACGGTGGCCAGTGGAGAGCTCGCCATATAATACGATCTTGGGAAGGCGATGGTCCTCCATTCTGGAGACGTGACCCATCCAGCGCAGCTGGATCTTCAGCAGCGTGGACTCGATGCTGTCGACCTCTGCCATCTCGAGTACCTCGACGTTAGGGGTGTGAGCGCTCCAATGGATGTTGAGGATGGAGCGGAGACAACGCTGGTGGAAGCGTTCTAGGAGCCGTAGGTGGTGCCGGTAGAGGACCCATGATTCGGAGCCGAACAGGAGTGTGGGTATGACAACGGCTCTGTATACGCTTATCTTTGTGAGGTTTTTCAGTTGGTTGTTTTTCCAGACTCTTTTGTGTAGTCTTCCAAAGGCGCTATTTGCCTTGGCGAGTCTGTTGTCTATCTCATTGTCGATCCTTGCATCTGATGAAATGGTGCAGCCGAGATAGGTAAACTGGTTGACCGTTTTGAGTTTTGTGTGCCCGATGGAGATGTGGGGGGGCTGGTAGTCATGGTGGGGAGCTGGCTGATGGAGGACCTCAGTTTTCTTCAGGCTGACTTCCAGGCCAAACATTTTGGCAGTTTCCGCAAAGCAGGACGTCAAGCGCTGAAGAGCTGGCTCTGAATGGGCAACTAAAGCGGCATCATCTGCAAAGAGTAGTTCACGGACAAGTTTCTCTTGTGTCTTGGTGTGAGCTTGCAGGCGCCTCAGATTGAAGAGACTGCCATCCGTGCGGTACCGGATGTAAACAGCGTCTTCATTGTTGGGGTCTTTCATGGCTTGGTTCAGCATCATGCTGAAGAAGATTGAAAAGAGGGTTGGTGCGAGAACACAGCCTTGCTTCACGCCATTGTTAATGGAGAAGGGTTCAGAGAGCTCATTGCTGTATCTGACCCGACCTTGTTGGTTTTCGTGCAGTTGGATAATCATGTTGAGGAACTTTGGGGGACATCCGATGCGCTCTAGTATTTGCCAAAGCCCTTTCCTGCTCACGGTGTCGAAGGCTTTGGTGAGGTCACAGTGCGGCTTTCGCGCTAACAGAGGAACCACTGACCATCCGCATGATGCATCTACATATGGTTAGATCACTGGTTTTGTAAACCAAGGGTTGCAAGTTTGATCCTCACTAGGGCCGCATTTCTGTGACAGGCAAACTTAAAGAATTTCATGTATTATGTGACCATAATTGAACCTTTACCATAATCTCTATAATGTGTCTATTTTATGTGGTGCATTTATTTTGACATTATTTATTTATTTTTAAATCAAACTATCTATGCTTATGTGTGCACATGTGTAACTGTGTTTGTGTACTTGTGTGCTTTCAGGTCAGTTTGATGTATGTGCACAAGTATACATTTCTGCCTGGATAATCATTGAGTATTATTTGTATATTTTTTGTATCAAATATTATTTGGACATAGTATGAATTATGATTTAATTGTTTGATTAATATATTATAGAATTTGATGTCCTGAATGAAATAAGTTATGTAATAATTATGGTTACGCTTGTAATTCACAAATGATATGTATAGATGACTTGTGTTATCAGAACACCTTGAGTAAAGGGTTTTTTTGGAAAACTCAATAAAGATATTTTAAAAAGAAAGCAAATGTTAAATAGAACCTGTTAACCTGCTCACAGAAGAACCTTTCTCATTGCACTAGGTATTTTATGACAACTAAACTTAATCCCTGAGACAAGCAGAGGAAGATTCCAAGTTGAACCATCCATAAAATATCAAAGATGTTGTTGGTCACAAGGGCAGGGTGGGCCAGATGGGCCTGTTACCCTGTTGTACCACTAAACTGACATTAACATTTCACTATGTTCCTGCACAGTGTGATTAATAAGGATGTGACCATTATACTATCAAGGTAGGGTTCCGATAAGATTTGATCATTAATAAACATATTTCTCCTGGATTTACGCCACAAGAGAGTATCTATGAGAGCTGCTATTACTTTTACATTTCATTCAATGAAAAAATTTTAAAATATTTGAATTTGGAAGCCCATGATATTGTATCACTGCATTATTTTTCATACACTAAAATTAATTTGGTTTGTTAATTTTGAGACAATCCCTTTGTGCTTTATACATATTAATAGGTACACATCAGTCTCCTGTGTGGTTTTCTTTTAGTACCTTTGGTAATATGCTCACAGCAGATGTTCTATTTTAAGATCCTGTTAATTTCACATCAGATTCTTGTACCATGCAGAAGTTGACAATTTCATTATCTCAACTGTCAACCTCAAACCAGCTCTTAAATTTACCCACACCTTTTCTCTCATCTCTCTTCCCTTTCTCAACCCCCGTCTCCATCTCAGGGAGAAACTATCCCCAGACACCTTTCACAAACCCTACCAACTTTCATATCTACCTGGATGGTGCCACTTCTCACCTTGTCCCTAGCAGGGATGCCATCCCTTTCTTACATTTCTTTTACCTTACCTACAACTCTTCTCAGAGTGAGGCCTTCCACTGCAGGTCACCCAAAATGTTTCTTTCTTTGCCAAATGTAGAAATTCCCCTTGATTTCATTGATAAAGCTCATTTGCATCTCTTCTGTTTGTCGAACTTCCCTCGTATCTCTGCAGGTAGGACAAGGTGAGTGTCCTCTGGTCCTCATGTTTTTTACCCCTCCAGCCTCTTCTTCCAACATGTGGTCCTCCATCATTTCAGCAAAGTTCAGCCCGATCCCACTATCAGCCACATCCTACCATCCTTATCTGCTTTTTGTGGGAATCTATCTCCAAGACTCTCTAATCTGTGCAAAACTCTGTTCCACCCTTACAACCCCTTAGACGCTATCATCAGAGAAAGTGCAAAACGTGTTGTGATGAAGAATATAGAGGTGCTTGGGAGATAAATTGGGAAAGGTTTGTTAGAGCAGGTCACACACAAACACTTTAAAACAGAATTTTTGCAGGAGGTTTGCAGAGTTCTCACAGACTCATGATGGACTGCTGTTTGCAAAAGGCAAGAATGTAGCAACACATGCAGGGTAGCTTTGACTGAAAAATAGTTTACTGTTTGGAAGAACATGTAATCTTTTCAGGTAGAGGAAGAACAACTTTGCTCTCAGAGTGGGAGGGAGTGAGAGAGATGAGAGACATAGACTTCGTTTCAAGAGGGACAAGCTGGCAAGCATCGGAAGACAGCCTGGTCAAAGGAGAAGACTGGCTGTCTGGTGTTTCCCTTTGAATAGGAGAAACAGAAAGGAACTCTGTCGTGTCTTGAAAGGAAGAGGTTATCATCTGGAAAGCCCTGAAGGGGGCAAGTTTTGTCAGGAAGACACTGGAGTGACTGTCCTGGAATGAGAAAACTCTCTCTCTGAAAACCAACAAGAACCCTCCTGAGTGGTAACCATTTACCTGTTAAGCACCAAAGCCTGGTGAACTTTATGAATGCTGATTTCTGTGCACAGCACAAGAATTGTCTGCAACCAGTGAGATTGGACTGTGAACCAAAGAACTTTTCTAAACTTGTACACATATTACACACACGTGCGCTTAGAATTAGAGGGGGGTTAAGTAGGTTAAGTAAGTCAATAGAGATAAGTTAAAGTTTAATTCATTTCATGTTCAAAGATAATTAAAAGCAACATTTGTTTAAGTAATCCTTTGTTGTGGTGCATATCTATTGCTGCTGGGTTTTGGGGTCATCTAGACTTGTAACAGTTTCCCTACATTTTCTCCCTCACCTCTGTCTAAAGCCTTAACCAAACCTTCCAGGTGAGGCAGAACTTTACATGCCCATGGTACAACCAAATCTACTGCATTTAGTGTACTTGGTGTAGCTTTCTCTACACTGGTGAAACCTCCCTTCCAGAAGGACTGAACATCTTCTGTGCATGATTCAACAAGAACAGGCTGACCCCAAAGAAATGTCTGCACCCCCTTGCAAGGATGTGGCTGAGGTGAGGAGAGTGCTATCCAAGGTGAACCTACACAAGGCAACAGGATCCGATCACAGGCCAATATGTTTTTACATCAGTCCATGGTCTCCACAGGGTTCAGCTACCAACCCCAGAGGGTTCTCTGAACCCAATGCCTGACCAATTTAGACCAGCATGCCTTCTTCATCACCCCTTCTACCTATGCTACCGCTTTCAGGGAACTATGTAATTATACTCCCAGGTTTTTCTGACATTTATAGTGCAAGAGCTGGCCTGACTTAACTTCCCAAAGTACAACATCTTGCCATATCATGGCCCAGTTTCCCAGTTCATTTACATCCTGCTCTAATCTTAAGAGAACCATTTTACATGTCCATTATATCACCAAATTTGGTTTAATTCCATACTTACTGACCATACTAATTACACTCTCATTCAAATCTTTAATCTAGATGATGATCAGCAGTGGATCCAGCACCAACTTCAATAAGATATCTCTGGCCACAGGCCTCCAATCTGAAAAACAACCCTTCCCCCCACCACCACCACCCCTTAAAGAGACATTAAGTAAAGGGTTCATCCATTCCTTCAGATGGATGCAGAATTTCCCCTTGTGTGGTTTTGAAGTACAGGTACACAATCCTTTATCCGGAACCCTTGGGAGACAGTGTGTTCTGAATTTCGGATTTTTCCAGATTTCAGAAAGCCTACCCGAATTGTGCTGCTGTTTCCACCCCCACCCCCTTCCAGTTGCCCGGCCGTCTCCCCCAACCACCGGTCCCTCGGCCGCCTCCCCCAACCACCAGTCCCTCGGCTGCCTCCTCCAACCGCAGTCCCTCAGCCATCTACCCCAACCGCGGTCCCTCAGCCGTCTCCCCCAACCATGGTTCCTCGGCCGCCTGGCAGTCTCCCCCAACTGCTGGTCCCTCAGTTGCCGGGCCGCTTCCCCAACCGCCGGTCCCTCGGTCGCCTCTCCCAACCGCTGGTCCCTCGGCCACCTCCCCCAACCTCTGGTCCCTTGGCCGCCCGGAAGTCTCCCCCAACTGCCAGTCCCACTTGCTGGATTTTGGAGCTTTCCAGATTTTAGATGTCAAGACAAAGGATCATGTACCTGTAGTAGGAATATTTCTGGCATCAACCAACATCACAAACAGTATTTATTTTCATGTTGCTGTTTCTTGGAAGTTGCAAAAATCAAATGCCTTATTTCTTAAATTACAATGGAAACTATAGTTCAAATAAATAAATGCCAGATTTTCACTTTTTTAAAAATGAATTTTAATGGATTGATACTTGCAGTGGGTGTGTCAGTGAAGATTTCTGAATTTTCACTCTCCTACAGCATCCCTCTGCACTGTAAGCACATATTTATAAAATAGCCTCTGACGGTCTTTGGAAATGCTTTGCAACTACAAAGAGAAGTATTACAGGGCTGTTTTACCAAGATACATTTGAATTCCTGACAACCATAGCCAGCAAATGTGTATGTCTGAACTCAAATCATTACTGTCCTTGTAGCAAGAAACCCTACCAGCTTACCTTCAGGAATATCACATCCAACCAGTCAAATAAATGAATTCATGGCTTGAAAGTCATCCAACAGTTAGCTCATCCATTGAGTCTTTCCCAGGTCGTCAAAGTCTTCCTGTGTCTTCTGCTGCTAGTCGTGCCTGATGTCATTTGGACTGCCAGCACCTGGCCTGAGGTCCTGCAGACTGCTGCTCTTTAAGTACACATCCACGTACAGTAGCACTTACATCAACAGTGATGAAATGTTTTGAAAGGCTGATGATGAAGTAGATCAGCTCCTGTCTGACCAGTGACATGGATACATTTCAGTTCGCCTTTTGTAGTAACAGGTCTAAGGCAGATGCCATCTCACTGGCTCTACATAAAGCCTTGCAATACTTGGACAACAAAGGCGCATACATCAGGATGCTCTTTATTGACTACTGTTCAGCATTTAACACCGTCATCCCCTCAAAACTGATTAGCAAACACCAAGACCTGGGACTCATACCCCACTATATAATTGGATCATGGATTTCCTCACCTCCAAATGACAATCAGTGAAGATTGATAAGAACTTCTCCTCCACAATCTCAATGTTCTTAGCCCCCTGCTCTACTCACTTTACACCTACAACTGTGGCTTGGCATGACAATAACACCCTCTACAAATTTGCAGTGGGTTGCATAAAGGAAAGGGATGAGTTAGCACACAGGATGGAGATTGAAAACTTGGTTGAATGGTGCACCAACAACAACCTTGCATCCAATGTCACCAAAACCAAGGAGCTGAGTGTTGACTTCAGGAAAACAAAGCCAGAAGTATACAATCCAGTGATCATGGGTGGGCGGGGGGGGGGGGGGTGGGGTGGGGGGGGGAGGAAATACAAATCAGAGGTGGAGAGGTTGAGCAAATTTAAGTTCTTGTGGAGGTTTGATATTACATAAACCAGGCAAATTTATACAGAGGTGTGGAAAAAAGTGTGCTGACTGGCTGCATCATGGTCTGGTATGGAAATACCAATACCCCTGAGTGCAAAGCCCTTCAAAAGGCAAAACCTTCCTCATTATTGAACACATCTACAGCAAGCGCTGCCACCAGAGAGCAGCAGTAATTATCAAAGACCCTTACCACCCAGCACATGCTCTATTCTCGCTGCTGCCATCAGGAAAGAGGTTCAAGAGCACCTGCTACCCCTCCACCATTAGAATCTTTGATGCACCACCAATTACTCAAAAGACCATTGTAGAGAAACCGATTGGCCTTTATTCATTTGAGAACACAAGCACATCCATATTGTTCTGTTGTCCAGCAATGATCTGCAGGGGGTTGTGGAGGGGCCACAGGTACAACCAGCCAATAGGTGTGCCTGACCAGTCAATTATACACAATGGTTTACCACATTCACCCTTTGTTTTATTTTAAAAAAAAGAGTCCATGGGGTGAAATGAAACTTACAAAGTTACAATTCAGAGTCACAAGTTCAGTCTTTCAGATGGTCTGGTGTTCGCTGGGATGGTCGTAGCAACGGTCGTGGCTGTAGTGCCACGGTGGGGTCCTGGACAGTCTCAGGCATCAATGTGTGCTGGTGGGTAGATACCAATGAGTTTGGTGTAACCTCCCTCAGGACAGAGACAGGGTACCAAAGATCAGGTGCATCGTGAGGGGGGTGTGGGGGGAACAGCTTTGGCCTCCAGGGATCCTGAAGGAGCTGTCCATACCAGAGATAGTGTTTGTGTCCATTTGGGTATGCCGTGCAGGCATATTGGGGGTTGGCATGGAGGTGGACACTTTCGTTGTGGGTGGGGGGAAATAAACAGTCAGACTTATAGCTACTCACATGCTTCCAGAGTAGGATGGCCCCTGGAGCCATCAGCAGTGTGGACCCTGTCACAGATTTCCTGGGAAAGGAAAACATGCATTCATGCAGTGTGACATTTGTGGCCATACATAGCAGGGACCTGATGGAGTGGAGTGCCTCTGGGAGGACCTCTTGCCAGTGGGAAACTGAAAGGCCCTTAGACCGCAAGGCCGGGACTGCCTTCCAAACCAAAGCATTCTCCCTCTCCACTTGCTTACTACTCCGGTTGTGGTAAACTCGTGGTCCTGCCAACAAGTACTGGCACAGCTCATCATTCAAAAAAATGACTCTTGTAGATATAACTGGGGAAAAGACTGCACAGGGCCCTGATGACTGTGGCAGCAGTCATGTCTGAGCAGGAGCTGGCAAACGGAAAACGGGAGTATTCATCGATGATGTTCGGAAAATATACGATTGCGGTCAGTGGAGGGCAGGGGTCCTTTAAAAATCGACACCAAGTCACTCAAATGTGTAATTGATTGTGCCCTGCCTGGCCAGTAGAAATGCGGCTTTCACTCACTGCTGACCTGGCAGTTCTTTGTCAAGGATCTGATCTTGTCAATAGTTGCGTGCTTTAACAAAGTGAAAAAAAAACTGGTAACTCCGGAGTGACAGGAATTGGTGTGGAGGTTTTGCTGCCAGTCGAAATGTGCGCTGGCACAGGTTTTGCAGGACAGGGTTTGTGGCGGCTCATTAAATTTCCCTGGCTGGTATAGAAGATTGTAATTGTAGGTAGACTATTCAATCCTCCACCTCAGTATTTTGTCATGTTTAATTTTACCCCACTGCTGATTGTTGGACATGAAAGCAACTGCTCATGGATCAGCCAGCAGGGTGAATCTCTTACTGGTCAGGTAATGACACCAGTCTCACATGGCCTCGACAATGACCTGGATCTCTTTCTCGACCAAGGAGTGCCAAATCTTTTGGCTCTGAAGGGTACATAAAAAGGCTACTGGCCTGCTTGCCTGGTTAAGGATTGCTGTTAGGGCAAAGTTTAACATATTGCTTTCCACCATAAATGGGGTAGATTCATCCACAACATGCATTGTGGCCTTAGCAATATCTGCCTTAATGTGATTGAAGGCAGCACAGACCTCCACTGCCAGGGGGAAGGATGTGGATTTGATGAGGGGCCGGTCTTTGTACACATAATTGGGGACCCACTGAGCATAATAAGTAAAGAACCCAAGGCATCTCTCCATGGCCTTGAGGCTGTGTGGGACGGGAAATTGCAGGAGTAGCCACATGTAGTCATGGTCCAGGCTAATGACTCCATTCTCTCTGACACAGTCAAGGATGACCAGCCGGGTTGTGAGAAACACACATTTGGCCTTGTTATATGTAAGGTTAAGGAGCTTGGCTGTTTTGAGAAATTTCTGGAGATTGGTGTCACAGACCTGCAGGTCGTGGCCGCAGATGGTGATGTTATCAAGGTGCGGGAAGGTAGCCCGCAACTCATACTGATCCACCATTTGGCCCATTTCCTGCTAGAAGACTAATATCCTGTTCATGACACCAAAGGGGACCTGCAGGAAATGGTAGGTGGCCATCCACCATGATTGCTGTATACTGGTGGTCCCCCAAGAGGATATGGATTTGATGATATGCCAATTTCAGGTCAATAATCAAAAAGACCCGATACTGGGCAATTTAGTTGACCATGTCAGCAATTCATGGAAGGGGGTATGCTTCCAATTGCGTGTATCTGTTGATGGTTTGACTATAGTTGATGACCATCCTATTCTTTTCCACATTCTGTATACCACTACCTGTGCTTTCCAGGGGCTGGTGCTGGTTTCAATGACCCCCACCTTGAGTAAGCGCGGTACCTATGCCTGGATGAAGCCCCTGTTCCCAGCATTGTACCGCCTACTTTTGCTTGTGATGGGTTTACAGTCGGGAGTGAGGTTGGCAAATAGTGATGGAGGGGCAATTTTGAGTGTGGAGAGCCAGCAGGTCATGTGGTAGGGTTGCCGGTTTGAAAACTGTCAGTTACAAAAAGTGATGGGTGTATGGGGCACATCGAACTCCATCGTCACACTTTTAAGGCGACACTGAAAATCCAGTCCCAATAGTACAGCAGCACAGAGCTACGACATTACCACTAGTCTAAAGTCTTCATATTCAGTACCCCACACCGTTAAATTCATTATGCAGAATCCCTAGATGTCCGCTGGTGCATCCTGAATACCAAGGATACCTTCTGGTTCACCAGCAATACTATAGGGGAAAGATGCCATAGTGTGTCTGAGTGGATGAAACTCTCCGTGTTTCCACCATCAAATTTGCAACTCGTCACATGGCCGTTTACCTGAATATTTATCATCAACCTGGTGAGTTGATATGGGCTGTACTGGTCGAGCGTGATGGAGGCCTGTATCAGGTCACTGCACATCTCTGTTGTGAGCAGCAACGGTGTCCAAAATGGCAGCCCTAAGACCCATACACGGCACTGCTGTGTCCCAAAGATGGTGCCCAAGATGGCAGCCCCCAAGGATTGCACATGACGCTGCTGGGTCTGCATGATAGTGATGTCTGGGATGGTGGCCCCAATGAACCACACACGGTGATGCTAGGAAGGGATTTGGAATTGCACACTTTGGCGTAGTGGCCCTTTTTCCCACAGCCGAAGCAAGATGAATCCTTTGCTGGGCAGCTTTCCTCTAATGCTTTCCCAAGTCACCGAAGTAACACTTTGGATGCTCCCTTAGCACCGTGGCTGTGGTCGGGTCACTACCAGAACCAGACGAATGTGGCAGGTGTTTGAGAAGCACTGCTACTATGGTCAAGTCGTTAGTGGAGCAAGGGGGTGGCAGGATGTACCAAGATGGCAGCACCTAGGGAAACTATGAGGCGGCCGCATTGTTGAATGAGTAGGCCTCCATGTTCTGGAGAGCCACCTTCAACGTACCTGCCAGCTCAACTGGTCTCCACAGACTGAGCTCCCTTGCTCCAAGAGTACCTGTGGGACGTAGTTCAACCTGATCCCTGCAACTTAGGGGCACAAGATCAGGTCCTGTGTGTAATCCATGGTGGTCATGACCTTGCATTCAAAGACCCTGCTGAGTCCTCACAGGGCCCGAAGATATTCGGCATTGGACTCACCGGGTCATTGTTCAAGTCACCAGGAGGTGTCTGGTGTAGACAACATTGATTTTGAGAATGTCCACGACTTCCTGGTATGTTATAGCATCCCTGATCATGGAGTAAACCAGGGTGCCAACCCAGAAGTGCAGCACTTACAGTTTCTTGGTCTCCAATCACATAATGGTGGAGGAGGCCTCCAGGAATGCTTCAAAACAGCACGTCCAGAGTTCAAAGTTGGCGATTGAGGGTCGATCTCCAGCATTTCTGGCTTGAGGATCTGCTCCATTATAAAACAACTTAAGCCTCTTGAAAGGCTATTCACTTAAGAACACAAGCACATCTCTACTGTTCAGTTGTGCTGCACTGAGCTGCAGGGGGCTGTGGAACAGCCACCTTTATACAGGAGCTTGTGGGGAGGGGCCACAGGTACAACCAGCCAATAGGGTGCCTGACCAGACAATTATACATAAATGGTTTACCCCACTCCTCAACAAACTCAGAGATGCATTTAAGAACTCTCACTTGTCCACTTTTTCCTTGTTTTCTCTGTATTGCACAGCTGGTTTCCAGCTCTTTGTTTGTTTACATGTTTTACACTGGGTACAGTTTATTTTTTGCATTACCAATTAGTGGTAATTCTGCTGCATCCACAGGAAAAAAGGGATCTCAAGGTTATATCTGATGTCATGCATGTACTCTGACAATAAATCTGGATTGAAAAACTCCCAGATCTATCAATCTTATGTAGTGGGTTTCATACCCTGATCACACAATGAGTGAAAGTAGAATCATAGAATCCCCCAGATCCCTTTTAACTTTTTCTGTTTTCACCTGAAATTTATGTCCCCGAGTTTTAGATCCCTCCCCTGGAAAAGAGACCATGACTATTTACCTCTCGTGATTGTCTAAATCTCTGCAAGGTCCCACCTTAGCCTCTACTGCTCCCGAGAGCAGCCTATCCAGACCAGTTAAAAAAAAATATGATGGCATGGCTCCTTTCAATGGCGACTGTGTGCATCTCTAATCGGAATCATCTTATATTCCCATTTAGAATGATTACAGCTGGAATCTTCAGTCTCGGACACTGATACACCAGTAAGCAACATTGCGTTAAGATGGTTAAACAATCTATTGATCTTCAGAAACAGCGACCTCCAGACCACAGATGATTCAGGAAGTCAGTGTGCGTTCCTTTATGAAAGGAATTATCAATTACACAGGCGCAAAGGGGGGCGGGCTGCAGGTAAAACTAAAACGCCAAGCCCTGAGGCCTTAACTCCCTACCATCTTCCTGGCGACTGAACAGTCTTTGAAAAATAGGCTTGATGAACTCCGAGCAAGATTACAGCAGCAGAAGGATATCACTGATTGCTGGCGTGATGTCTTTCATTGTGACGTGGCTGAATGAAAGCTTCCCAGAAACAGCTTTGCAGCCCACAGGCTTCATCTTCCATCATGTGGTGTCAGATAAAGGCAGACGTGGTGGTGTTCACTTCATCATAGATCAAAACTATAGTGGATAGGTATTCAGTCTTCGACCTGCAATGTCAGCCGATCAAGTGTCGTCCATTCTATCTGCTCATGGATTTTTCTGTCAACATCCTCGTCACTGTGTACACTCCACCCTAGGCTTACAGCCATGAGACAGTGCACCCTGATGCCTTCCTGGTCATTGTCAGGGACTTCAACCAAGCCAACATGAAGAAGTCTCTGACAAATTGCCATCAACATACCTGTGCAACCTTTACTTGACCACTGTTGCACCACCATCAGGAAAGCTTACTGTGTCATCCCATGCCTGCACTTTGACAAATCTGATCACCTGCCTATACTTCTACTCCCGGCAGACAAGCAAAGACCGAGGACTGCAACAGTGGTGAAGATGGTGAAATTGTGGTTGAAGGAGGCGAAGAAGCACCTACAGGACTGCTTAAAAATAATCAAGGATTCATCTTAAAATTTGAATGAAGATGCCACTGCTGTTATCGACCACATCAGGACCTGTATGGATGAGTGTGTGCCTTTGTGTTCATATCATCAGTTCCCAACCAAAAGCCATAGATGAAATAAAGGATTCACAGCCTGCTGAGGACATTCAAGACCAGTGATCCAGATCGCTACAGGAAGACCATTTGAACAGCAAAAAAACAAGCAATTCCAAGTTAGAAACAGAATCATATACTCACCAGCTATGGCAGGGATTACAGGTCATTACATCCCTACAAAGTGAAGGCTGACATCAAAAATGGCTGTGATGCTTCAGTCCCCAATGAGCTGAATGCATTTTATGCTTGCTTTGAAAAGAACGGTTCAACTGTGAGAATCCCTGTAGAAGCTGGCGGCCCTGTGATATCCGTTTTAGAGGCCAACGTCAAAACATCTTTCAAGACAGAGAAGTCTTGTAAGACATCAGGCCCTGATGGTATACCTTGCAGGGTACTGAAAATCTGTGCGAACCAACTAGCTGAAATGTTCACAGATATTTTCAATCTCTCACTGCTACAGTTGGAGATTCCCAGTGGCATTAATCAACCAAGAAGAAAAGAGTGAGCTGCTTCATTGACTATTGCCCAGTAACATTTCTTTCTTTGGCTTGGCTTCGCGGACGAAGATTTATGGAGGGGGTAAAAAGTCCACGTCAGCTGCAGGCTCGTTTGTGGCTGACAAGTCCGATGCGGGACAGGCAGACACGATTGCAGCGGTTGCAGGGGAAAATTGGTGGGTTGGGGTTGGGTGTTGGGTTTTTCCTCCTTTGCCTTTTGTCAGTGAGGTAGGCTCTGCGGTCTTCTTCAAAGGAGGTTGCTGCCCGCCAAACTGTGAGGCGCCAAGATGCACGGTTTGAGGCGATATCAGCCCACTGGCGGTGGTCAATGTGGCAGGCACCAAGAGATTTCTTTAGGCAGTCCTTGTACCTTTTCTTTGGTGCACCTCTGTCACGGTGGCCAGTGGAGAGCTCGCCATATAACACGATCTTGGGAAGGCGATGGTCCTCCATTCTGGAGACGTGACCCATCCAGTAACATTTACATCAACACTAATGAGATGCTTTGAGAAGTTGGTCATCACAAGATCACAATATATAAAAGCAGGTGTAGGCCCATTGGCCTATTGAATTTGCTCTGCCATTCTAATCATGAACTGATCTATCCTCCCTCTCCTTGGCTTTCTCCCTGCAATCCTTGAAGCCCTGACTAATCAAGTATCTGCCAATCTCTGCCTTAAATACATTCAATGACCTCACTTCCACAGCCAACTGTGGCAACAGTTCCACAGGCTCACAACCGTCTCGCTAAAGAAAATTTTCCACATCTGTTATACTTGACACTTTTACCTTTTTCTTTTTAAATATCTCTATTATAAATAATTAAACAGTAGTTATATATTGTGTTATAAGATTCAAGAAAAAAAGTGCAAAAATACCTGTTCATGATTTTTAAAAATCCAGAAATAGAATTTAATCACACAAAAAAACCCAAAAGAATTTATGCACGCATACATATGCGCATGCATATGTGTGTACATATTATGGCACCCCACCGCTGTGGCAATTGAACCAGCGCTCTGGGTAGCAATCGCCAGTACAACCCACGCAGCGGCACTGGCCCAAACAAGCGAACCGACAGGTGAATGGCAAGGGCAGCTTAAAGGCCAGCGACCCCAAAATGGTGCTGGCTTTGCTGTGCAGCCAACAGACAGGGACAGCGCATGGGGAAGAAGGGTGTTGTTATGCAGGAAAGTTATGCGGGAAAACCGCTTTTGTCATGCATGTTGTGACATCAGCCGAGGGGGGGTCACAGCGGGAACAGTACAAGTATAAAGGTCAGGCCTGAGCCCTAATAAAACGGAGCTTAACCCAACTACACTACACGTGTGTGTGTCTTCTTTCGAATAGCGCACGGCTACAATATAATCAAAAAACCCTTACCACTAAGCAAGGTTAAAAGTTAACATGTAGGAATCAAGTGACAAAAACTTGGAGAGGGACAGCATCACCACAATTTCAAAACAGACTTAATTCTTAAGATTATGATAATAGTCTATAAAATGTCCCCATGTCTTTTGCAAGTTAATATTTGATTCTTTTCTAACTTAAACAAGACCTAATATCCCTTAACCATTATGTGCATGTAGGCAGGGTATTGACCTTCCATTTCATCAAAATTGCATGTCTGGCCATCAATTAAATAAAAAATAAAATTCAGTTTTGAGTTTAAGTCAGTAAAATATCATCATCTTGAAATAGTCTGAATAAAGCAATTAAAGGGCAAGGTTCTAATTTGAACTTGAGAATCTCCAATAAAATTTGAAAAACATCTTCCCAAAATGTTTTAAAGCTAGGCAATTTCAGAACAGGTGAACCAATGAAGCCTAACCAATTTTACATTTGTCACATAGAGGAGTTATATTGAAATAAAACAAGACAATTTAACTTTAGACATGTGTACTCTACTGACCACTTTAAACTGCAAACAAACATTGTCATGTACAAAGGGAGGTTGTATTACAAATGGAGTCCCAAATTTCATTAGTAAATGAAGGATATAAATCCTGGACTCAGCGGTTGCAGGGGAAAATTGGTGGGTTGGGGTTGGGTGTTGGGTTTTTCCTCCTTTGCCTTTTGATGCCATTTTTAAAATCAAGCAAATTATTATAAATAAGAGATATTAAACCTTTATGAAAAAGTTTAAATCAAAAAGTGCATCAAGGGGGATGTTTGTCTCAGGGATTGCTAGAAAGTCAGGGATCGAGATTGAACAAAATGTCTAATTTGTAAATATCTAAAAAAATGAGTATTAGACAATTTAAATTTTACCACCAATTGTTCAGAAAAGTAAAATTATTATGAATAAAAATATATTTGAAACATTTAATACTCCATCTGTACCAGTCATTAAAGACAGTGTATTGCAAAGAAGGTTGAAAGAGGTGATTAGATGTAATAGAGTTAGCAAAAGAAACTCAGAAATCCAATAAACAAATTGTGCCCATATTCTCAATCTGTATTTAACTATTGGATTATTAATTAGTTTATATAAACAAGAGGATAACATGGACATTTTTACCCTGAAGTTAAGATTCAAAAATTAAGATCAAGTTTCAATTGATTGTTGTGTAATAAGAACAGTGCAATATTACACAAAATTTGTTTTCGTCTGCCATAAGGCACACAGATTCGCCATCAGCAGAAGTTGCCTGAAGTTCTTCTTATAGTTCAATAAAGAGGATCCCCTCAAAGTCACCATGTGTCCATATATTCTCCTCCAGCACTCCCACAGCGATACAGAGTCCAATCCAAACCCAGCAGCCTGAGCTCCAGATCGGAACCTTGGACATGATCCAGAACCCTTCAGCACCCTCTCATCCTACCTTGGGAAATATCCTTGTCACATCTACTCTGTCCAGGCCTTTTCAGCCTTCGAAATGTCTTCAGAATGAGGTCCCTCCTCATCCTTTTTTACTCTAACAAGTATAGTCCAAGAGCTGTCACTCATTCCCCATATGCTAACCCTTTTATTCCTGATATCATTCTGATGAATCTTCTCTGAACCCTCTCCAATGTCAGCAAGTCTTTTCTCAAATAAAGCACCCAAAACTGTGCAAAGTTCTCCAAGTGAGGTCTCACCAGTGCTTTAGAGTCTCAACAACGTATCCCTGCTCTGTATGCTATTCCTCCAAAAATGAATCTCAACATTGCATTCATCTTCTTCACCACTGACCTATGGCCATAAATTAACATTCTTAACCAAAGACTTGAACCAACTGCAATTTGCTCACCGCCATAATCATTCCACAGTAGATGCAAGCTCCACATAGCCCTGGATCATCTGAACAACAGCAATACCTACACAGGCTAATTTTCATCAATTGTAGCTCAGCTTTTAACATCATCATCATTCTTTACCCCCTCACCCCACTACTGGTCAGCAAGCTTCAAACCTGGCCCTTTAACTCTCTCTGCAACTGGATCCTTGACTTCCTTATTAGAAGACCACAGTCAGTGTGGATCGGTAACAACATTTTCTCCCCACTGAATATTAACACAGGTGCAGCACAAGAATGCATGCACACTGCTCTACTGTCTCTACACCCATGAATGTGTGGCTAGGCTCAATTCAAATGCCATCTACAAATTTGTCAATGACACCACTGTTGGCAGAATCACAGACAGAAATAAGGAAGCATACAGGAGCTGGGTAGATCAACTAGTTGAATGGAGTCACAGCAAAAGCCTTACACTTAACCTCAGTAAAACAAAGGAATTGATTGTGGACTTCAGAAAGGGGAAGCCAGGAGAACCTAGACCAGTCCCCATCAAGGGGTCAGCAATAGAGAGGATAAGAAATTCCAAATTCCTAGGTGTCAACATCTCTGAAAACATACTGTATACTGGGACTATCACGTTCATGCAATTATGAAGAAGGCATGCTAGTGACTATATTTCGTTAGGAGTTTGAGGAGATTTGATACGTCACCGAAGACTTTCAAATTTCTACAAGTGTATCGTGGAGAGCATTTTGACTGGTTGCATCACTGTCAGGTAAGGAAGTACAAATGGACAGGACAAGAATAAGCTTCAGAGGATTGTAAACTCATCCAGTGCCATCATGGGTATTAGTCTTCCCTCCGTTAATGACATCTTTAAGAGGCAGTTCCTCAAGAAAGCAGCCTCATGGCACAACTCAGGCCACATGGCATTCTCTATATCAGAGACTGGACACAGACTGGGAGATCTCTTCAATGAAGACCTTCACTCTGTCCGAATCAATGATAGGAATTTCCCAGTGGCTAACCATTTCAATTCTGTGAGCCACTCCCTCACTGACATGCATTCCATGGACTCGTACTGTCAAATCAAGACCAGCCATGAACTGGAGGAGCAGCACTTACGTTTCTGGGCACTCTCCAATGAGATCACATTAACATCAACCTCGGGTTTCTGCTAGCCTACCCTCCATTTTCCCCCTCTTCCCCATTCCCTCTTTCTTCTTTCCTCCAGCTATCTGTCCCCTTCCCTCTCCCTTGTTTACTGTCGTGCCCCCTCTCATTTATCCACCTATTACATTTGATTCAACTTTATTGTCATTGCGCCCAAGTAAAATATAAAGCTAATGAAATATAATTAGCATCCAACCAAAAGTTTAAAAATGTGGTATATATGAATAACTACATCTGAATAAATCCAAGCGTATTCAGCAAGCAAATAATTTTAAAAATACTGACAGTAGAATGTAAGTGCAGCACCACTCAGCACTGTGATTTAGGTTCAGCAGGGTCAAAGCCTTGGGGAGGGGAGCTCTCTTGAGCCTGTTGGTTCGAGAGTGAAAGCTTCTGTAGTGCCTGGTGGATGGAAGAAGAGTAAAAAGTCTATAGTTTGGGTGTCCTTGATGATGCTTTTTGCCCTGCCTAGACAGCATTCCAGTTAGATATTCTCAATGGTAGGAAATTGTATGCCAATAATCCACTGAAGTGCTTTATGGTCTGATATGAGACAATTGCCATACCACACTGAGATGCCATAAGTAAGTATGCTCTCAATGGTACAGCAGCAAAAATCCGTCAATACCCTGGGACAGAAGTATTTATTTCTTCACATTCAACAGAAAATAAAAACGCTGTTGCACCTTTTTGATCAGATTGAAGGAATTCAGGGACCAGGTGAGATCATCGGAAATGTGGATGCCAAGGAATTTAAAACTTAATATATGTTCCACCAGAACTCCACTGATAGGGGCATGAATGTGACTTCCAGCCTGAAGTCCAAAATGATCTCCTTTGTCTTCTGATTGTTCAGTGCCAAGTTGTTGTCAGCACACCATATGGCCAAGTGCTGGACCTTGTCCCTATAGGTCATGTCATCATCCCCTCTAATCAGGCCAACCACCGTGGTGTCGTCTGCGAACTTGATTATGGAATTAGAATCACATACAGGAACACAGTCAGAGATGAAAAGGGAATATAGGAGGAGCACAGCCCTGGGGCATGCAGGTATTCAAGGTGAGAATGGAAGAGATTGTCTAACTTAACAGATTGGGGTCTGTTAGTCAGAAAATCCAAGGTCCAATTACAAAGGGATGAGATGATACCAAGCTGGCAAAGTTTGGCAATCAGTTTGGAGGGAATCACAGTATTGAATGCTGAACTAAGGTGAATGAACAGCATTCTGACACAAGACTTAGAGCTGTCCAAGTGGGTTAAGGCTGAGTGAAGTGCCATGGAAATGGCATCCTCAGTCAACTTGTTGATACAGTGGGCAAATTGATCAGAGTCCAAGGTAATGGGCAAACAGAATTTCAAATGTGATAAAACCAGTCTCTTAAGGCACTTTGCAATGATGGGGATGAGTGCCAACTGGACAGAAGTCATTCAGTGGTGGGACACTTCAGCACTGGCATGATAGTGGAAATCTTGAAGCTCGTTCGGAACATTTTGCTGGGACAAGGACAAACTGAAAATGTCTGAAGACCGCAGCCAATTGTTTTGATCAGACAAAGCACATGGCCTCTAAACATACCTCCTGCCTGTGCGCCTCCCTCGGTCTCTCCCCTCCCACCACTTTGTTCAGGCCTATATTTGGTCATAGCCTGATGAAGGGCTCAAGCCCAAAATGTTGCTTAGATATCTTTATCTTTGCTAAATAAAGTACATTGAGTTTATCCAGCATTAACTTACTAACTATGCTTTCTATATTCTTATCGAAGTCGTTCATCTTTGATGACCAACATCATTGATCCCTATAGCACACCACTGGTCTCAGACAGGACCTATACAGGAGGGATGGTTTACACCTGAATGCGAAGGGGGCCAATATACTGGCAGTTAGGTTTAATAAAGCTGTCGGAGCTGATTTAAACTAATTTGGCAGGAGGAAGGGAACAGGACTGATAGGGAAGTAGATAGGAGAGAGAATATAGGGGTGGTTCCGATAGACGGTGAAACAATAAGGAATAAGGGAGCTAAAAGTGATAGGAGAATAAGAACGAATGCACCAAGAACCAAGGTGGAGGGAGAAAGGAGGTATGGCATCAAGGTATTGTGTATGAATGCAAGGAGTGTAAGAAATAAAATGGATGAGCTTGAGGCGCAAATGGCAATGGGAGGTTATGACATTGTCAGAATAACGGAGACATGGCTGCGGGAAGGGCAGGATTGGGAAATAAATGTTCCAGGGTACACGTCCTTTAGAAAGGACAGAAAGTTAAGAAGAAGAGGTGGGGTAGCTCTGTTGGTAAGAAATGAGATTCAGGCGTTTGAAAGGAAGGACATTGAAACAGGTGAGGTAGAGTCTGTTTGGATTGAATTAAGAAATTGCAAGGGCAAGAGGAATATAATGGGGGTCATTTACAGGCCTCCGAAAAGTAGCTCAGATATCGGTAGTAGTATAAATCAGGAATTAAGAGTGGCATGTCAAAGTGGTAGCAATACGGTAGTTATGGGGGACTTCAACATGAAGGTGGACTGGGATAATCAGACGGGGGCAGGAACACAAGAGAGCGAGTTTATAGAATGTCTACGAGATACTTTCTTGGAACAGCTAGTGGAGGAACCTACCAGGGGGAAGTCGATTCTGGACTGGGTGCTGTGCAGTGACGCAGACTTAATAAGTGACCTTGATGTAGGGGAGCCATTAGGGAATAGTGACCATTGTATGGTTACTTTTAAGCTGCAATTAGAAAGGGAAATGGAAAGGAAGTCGGAAGCATCTGTACTTCAGTTAAATAAAGGGAATTTTGCAGCTATGAGGGAGGAGCTATCCAAAATAAAATGGGAAGATATACTAGCTGGGAGGACAACTGGGGAAAAATGGCAGGTTTTTATGGACATTTTTCACAGGATTCAGGACAAATTTATTCCTAAGTGGAGGAAAGGCTCTAGGCTGCAAATAGCAGCCCTGGCTAACTAAGGAAATCAAGTGCATTATCAAGTCCAAAGGGAGTAATTATAAGATAGCGAAGCGGAGTGGGAAATTAGAGGATTGGGAAACCTTCAAAGAACATCAGAGGGTAACTAAGAAAGCCATAAGAGACGGGAAAATGAAGTACGAGAGGAAATTAGCAGATAATATTGCGGAGGATAGCAAAAGCTTTTTTAAGTATATGAAGAGGAAGAAATTGATTCGGTCTAAAATTGGCCCTTTGAAAATGGGCAAGGGTGAAATTATTACCGGAAACAAGGAGATGGCAGAGGAATTTAACAAATACTTTGCAACTGTCTTCACCAAGGAGGATATAGGTTATAGTCAGTTAGGGGGTAGTGGTCCATGCGGTACCAAGAGACTTGGGGAACTTTACTGGGGAGGTAGGGGATCTAATGGATATCCGGATCCAGAAGCAGGAGGTTATGAGTAAATTGTTGGGACTGAGGGCTGATAAATCCCCAGGGCCTGATGGGCTGCATCCTAGGGTGCTTAAAGAGGTGGCTATGGAAATTGTGGAGGCACTGGTCGACATTTTCCAAAGTTCCATAGATTCTGGGGAGGTCCCTGAGGATTGGAGAGTGGCTGATGTGGTGCCGCTTTTTAAGAAAGGAGGGAGGGAGAAAACGGGAAATTATAGACCGGTTAGCCTGACATCAGTGGAGGGGAAGATATTGGAGTCCATCATAAAAGGAGAAATAGCAGAACACTTAGTCAGTAATAATAGTATAAGGGCTAGTCAGCATGGATTCCTTAAGGGTAAGTCATGCTTGACTAACCTTCTGGAATTTTTTGAGGATGTGACAAAGAGGGTAGACTCGGGAGAGCCAGTGGATGTGGTGTATTTGGACTTCCAGAAGGCCTTTGATAAGGTACAGCACGGGAGTCTAGTGGGCAAGATCAGGGAGCATGGTATTGGAGGTAAGGTGCTGACATGGATAGGAAATTGGTTAAGAGATAGGAAACAAAGGGTTGGAGTAAATGGGTCTTTTTCAGAATGGCAGGATGTGACGAGTAGAGTGCCTCAGGGATCGGTGTTGGGTCCTCAGTTGTTTGCAATTTATGTTAATGATTTGGATGAGGGGATTATAAATAACATGAGCAAATTTGCAGATGACACTAAACTGGGTGGCGGTGTGGGGTGTGAGGAGGATGTAAGGAAAATGCAGAGGGACTTGGACAGGCTGGAGGAGTGGGCGGCTAAATGGAAGATGAATTTCAATGTGAACAAATGTGAGGTTATTCATTTTGGGGGAAGTAATAGGAAAGCTGAGTATTATTTAAATGGAGACAAGCTAGGGAGTGGGGAAGTGCAAATGGATCTGCGTGTACTTGTTCACCAGTCACTGAAGCATGCAGGTTCAGAAAGCTGTGAAGAAGGCAAATGGAATGTTGGCTTTCATAAAGAGGGGATTGGAGTATAGGAACAGAGACGCCCTTCTGCAGTTATACAGGGCCCTGGTGAGACCCCACCTGGAGTATTGCGTCCAGTTCTGGTCTCCAAACTTGAGGAAGGACATACTAGCTATAGAGGGTGTGCAGCGCAGATTTACAAGGTTAGTTCCAGGGATGGCAGGGTTGTCATATGCAGCAAGGCTAGAAACACTGGACTTGTATCCATTGGAGTTTAGAAGGATGAGGGGGGACATGATTGAGGTATACAAAATCATCAGGGGGATAGACAAGGTGAAGTCTGATTACTTGTTCCCAATGATGGGGGAGACGAGGACTAGAGGGCATAGTTTAAGAATACAGGGTAGGCCCTTTAGGACGGAGATGAGAAAGCATTTTTTTACCCAGAGAAGTGTGAATCTGTGGAATGCTCTGCCACAGAGGGTGGTAGAGGCGGATTCGCTGACTATGTTCAAAAGAGAGTTAGATAAGACTCTTGTGGGTAACGGAGTTAAGGGTTATGGGGATAAGGCTGGAAAGGGGTAGTGATGGTAAGGATCAGCCATGATCTAAAATGGCAGTGCTGGCCCGATGGGCCAAATGGCCTACTCCAGCTCCTATTGTCTATTGTCTATTGTCTAACCCATCACTGCCACCCTCTAGCCTCCTTCCATCAGTGGATTTTGCATACATGGACTTGCGCAAGGCATTTGACAAGTCCTCTTGTGGTAGGGTGATTCAGAAGTTGCAGACACATGGGGTTCATTGTGAGCTGGATTATTTGGATATAAAATTGGCTGGCTCATGGAAGACAGGGAGCAGTGGTGGAAGGATGTTAGTCAGGCCTGTGAACAGTGTGGATCTGTTTGGATCCCTGTTGGCTTTAATTTTCACAAATGACTTGGATGAAAGAGAAGGTTCATGAGTAAGTTTGCAGAGGATACAAAACTTGATGGATTTGTGGACAGTGTAGATGGCTATAGGCTCAGTCACAGATATGGGCAGAATAATAACAGCATTTTGGCAATGTGGCATTTTGGGAGTTCAAATGTAAGGGGAATGCAAATAGCAGGGCTCTTAAAAGTATTATGTCCAAAGGGATCCAAGGACCCAGGTCCATAGCTCATTAAAGTGCCCACACATGTAGATCTGATTGTAAAGGAGGCATATGGAAAACCTGCCTTTATTAGTCAGGAAGAAGTATTGGATCTTTTTAAAAAATCTATATTGATAAATCCCTGGGGCCAGGACATGATACATCTCAGGTTGCTGAGGGAAGTGAGAGAAGAGATAGCTGGGGCCATAGCTATGATCTTTGAATCCTCTTTGGCTGCAGAGAATAAAAGAGTAGGTAAATCACGTGGCAGCAATACAATACTTTAGTCTAGGCATATTTGTATTACTGTGTGCAATTCTGGTCACCCCTTTACAGGAAGGAGATCAGGCTTTGATAGAGATTGACAAGAATGATGCTTGGATTAGAGCCCTCTATGTTGTGCTGCCCTCATACATTTCTTAAAGTACTAAACCCTCCCTAATCTGTAACCCTCTATTTTCCTCCATCCACGTGCCTGTCTAAGAGTCTCTTAAATGCTCCTGTTTCAGCCTCCACCATCATCCCTGGCAAGGCATTCCAGGCACCCACAACTCTGTAAAAGACGTGCCTCCGATGTCTCCCCTAAAATTCCCTTCCTTCACTTTGTACACATGTTCTCTGGTGTTTGTTGATCCTCCCGTGGGAAACAGTGTGCTGGCTGTCCATCCTATCCATGCCTCTTATAATCGTGTAGGTCAGTGGTTCTCAACCTTTTTCTTTCCACTCACATACCACTTTAAGTAGTCCCTATGCCATCAGTGCTGTGATTAGTAAGGGATTGCTTAAGGTGGTATGAGTGGGAAGGGAAGGTTGAGAATCACTCCTCTAGACCCAATTGTTTCTGAAATATTTTGCTTGAGAAAAATGTCATTGGTCCATTTCTTTTGGAGTTATGAAACCATGCACATAATGAGTCAATTAGGTACAATTAAAAGTGGTTTTCAAACCTTTCTTTCAACCCACATACCACCGTAAGCAATCCCTTACTAATCACAGAGCACCTACGGCATAGGGAATACTTAAAGTGGTATGCGAGTGGAAAGAAAAAGGTTGAGAACCACTGGCATAGACCTTTTAAATCTCCTCTCATCCCACTATGCTCTAAATAGAAAAGTCCCACTTCTGCTAACCTTGCCTCTCAAGACTTGTTTTCCAATGCAGGAAACATCCTAGTAAATCTCCTCTGCACTGTCTCCATAGCTTCCACATCCTTCCTATAAGGAGGTGACAGGAACTGAACACAATACTCTAAGTGTGGTCTTACCAGAGATTTGTAGAATTGCAAAATGACTTTTCTACTCCTTAACTCAGTTGCCCTATTAATGAATCCCAGCATCCTATGGACCTTTTAACTATCCTATCAACCTGTGCAGTGACTTTGAGGGATGTATGGACTTGAACCCTAAGGTCCCTTTGTTCATCCACACTCAAGTAACCAACCATTAGCCCTGTACTCAGCCTTCTGGTTTGTCCTTCCAAAATGCATCACCTCTACTTATCCGGATTGAACTCAATCTGTCACTTCTTCGCCAAACTCTGCATCCTGTCAATATCCTCCTGTATCCTTCATCAACCTTCAGCTCCATCCACAACTCCTCCAAACTTCATGACATCCACAAACTTACTGACCCATCCTTCTACCTATTCATCCAGTTTTATTTATACATTAATATATGCAAAGACCATGGGTCCCAGAATAGCTCCTTGCAGCACTCTGCAAGTCGCTGACCTCCAAGAAGAGTACCTTCCTTCCCTTGCTACTCTCTACTTTCTTCCTGCAAGCCATTTAAAAAAAAATTCACACAATCAAGGTTTCACTGATCCTGGATGAGTCGGTTGTGGGGGTCCTTGTCAAATGCCTTGCTAAAATCCATATAGACCACATCTACCACCCTTCCATCATCAATTTATTTTGTTACCTCCTCAAAAATCTCAATTAGGCTCATGAGGCAAGATCTTCCCTTCACAAGACCGTGCTGACTATCCTTGGGTAGTCTGGACTTCTCCAAATGTTTATAGATCGTATCCTTAAGACTCCTCTCCAATAGTTTGTATGCCCCTGACGTAAGAGTCACCAGTCTCCAATTCCCAGGATTCTCCCTATTATCTTTTTAAACAAGGGGACTATATATGCCATTCTCCAATCCTTCAGCTCCTCCTGTGCAGCCAAAGAGGATTCAAAGATCATAACTACAGCCCCACCTATATCTTCTCTCACTTCCCACGGCAACCTGGGATACATCATGTCTGGCCCCAGGGATTTATCAATATAGATGTTTATTAAAAAATCCAAGCTCTATTCCAGCACAGAGGCTGGTTATATTTCAATCTCACCCTGATCAAGGCTTTTTTTTTCTTGTGTATACTGAAACAAGGTATTTATTCAGAACATCCCCAACCACGAGGTACATGTTGCATCTTTTAGCAGCCCCATCTTCATTCTCCTCTTTCCACGTGTGCACGCGCACACATCTGAGTTCTTAATCCTACATGCCAAGGCCTTCTTGTGTCTCCTTTGAGCTCTCCTAAGTCCTTTAAGCTTCTTCCTGGCTTCTATATATTTCTCATGAGCCCTTAGGTTTCCTCTTCACTCATTGCCTCATCTATTTCCTACCATCCTTTCTTTGGCCCAGTGAGACAAACTTATCCTGAACCCAACGCAAGTGGTCCCTAAACTTCCTCCATGTTACTTCTGTGTTTTCACCCTTGAAAATCTTTTTTCAATTCCTGCCTCATCCCTTCATAATTTGTCATACTTTTTCCCCCTTCTACCCCAATCTCTGCATTCATATTCTGATTTCCACCCCAACCCCCCTATCAAACAGGTTTAAACCCTCCCCAATAGCCCTGGCAAACCTGCCCATTAGGATATTGGTCCCATTCCAGTTTAGGTGTGGCCCATCCTTTTTGCACATGTCAGACCTCTCCCAGAAAAGATCTCAATGACCCAGATATCTGAACCCCTTCCACCTGCACCAACTCTTCAGCCACATTCATCTGTCACAACTTCCTGTTCCTGCCTTCTCTGGCACATGGAACAGGCAGACATCCCGAGATTACCACACTTGAGGTCCTGTTTAACTTTCCTAACTCCCTATATTCCCTTTTCAGGACTTCATCCTTGCTCTTATCTTAGTCATTGGTCCCCAAATGGACAACAAAATCTGACTGTTCACCCTCCCCCTTTAGAATGCTATGAACTCAATCAGAGACATCCCTAACCCTGGCTCCTGGGAGGCAACATACCATCTGGGAGCCTTGGTCACCAAACCTCCTATCTGCTCTCCTAACCAATAAGTCCCCAATCACTATAGCTCTCCTCTTTTCTCTCCCCGCCCCCCCCCCCTTCTTTCTGAGTCAGGGGGCCAGCCTCTGTACCAGAGACATGATCACCTTGACTTGTCCCTGATAGAATATCTCTCCCAACAGTATCCCAAACAGTATACTTATAGTTGAGGGGAACAGCCACAAGGGTACTTTACACTTCCCCATTTCTCTCCTAACAGATACCAGTCTCCTGACCTTTAGGGGTGACTGCGTCCCTGAAGCTCCTCTCTATCACAACCTCTACCTCCTGAAGGATCCAAGTTCATCCAGCTCCAATTCCTTAACACAGACTCCCCAGGAGCCACAGCTGCACTCTCCTCTTGCAGGTGTAGTCATCAAGGACAATTGGGCTGAGGCACATTTCCCACATCCTGCAGTCAGAACATTCAACTGCCCCAGCTGCTGTCTCCATAAACTCTTCCTAATTAAATTCAAAGATCTTACCCTATTGGGATAAGTTCATCCTCGACTTGCCAAAACCTCTAAGTCCCACTCCTACCCTGAGCTACTCACTTTCCACTGGCTCCTCCACTTGAGCTACCCCTCTTTTTATTTGTCACTACCCCTTATCTTAATAACTCCTCCCACTAATCACCACTCTATTTCTTAACTTGCCTTTTTTAAGGTACTCACCTCCAGCTGGCTTCCAACAGTCTCTGCTTTCTAGACTCCCATGCTCCTTGTAACAGTCTCGAGATGTCTGTGTCCTGAGTCGTGCTCCACTTTTCTTTAAAAGGCACTTGCCTCCAGCTGGCTCCTGACAGTCCCAGCTCTCTAGACTTCCACGCTCTTCATTGCAGCCCTGAGAGAATTGGACAAACTTAGATTGCTTCCTCTGGATTGTTGGAGGCTGAGAGAAAACCTGACAGAAATTTATAAAATTATGGGAAGAAAAGAAAGGATAGAATTTTTTTTTTTCTAAAGGTAAGAGTGTCACATACCAGAAGGCATGCATTTAAAGTGAGGGGTGAATGTTTAACTAAGATGTGTGGGGACTGGTGGGTGTCTGGAACAGGCTACTAAGGGAGTGGTGGAAGCAGATATGAAAGCAGCATTAAACAGGCTATTAGATAGACCCACGAATATCTAGGGAATGAAGGGATATAGATCACGTGCTCAGTGCAGACTTCTTGGTCGAAAGCTCTATTCCTGCATTGTACAGTTCTACATTATATGTTCTATTGTCCCCACTTCCCTTTTAATTTTATTCCCCCAACTTGCAACAGAATTTAAGAAATGGTGGCATGGTTGGCATAGCAGTTACAATGCTTTCCAGCGCCAGTGATGGGGACTGGGCATGATGTTCGAATCCCGCACTGTCTATAAAGAGTTTGTGCATTCCTCTCGTGTCTGCTTGGGTTTCCTCCGGGGTCTCAGGTTTCCTCCTATGGTTCAAAATGTACCGGGGGTGTAGGTTAATGGGGTGTACATTGAGTGGCACCGACTCTTGGACCGAAATGGCCTGTTACTGTGTTTATGTCTAAATTTAAATTTAAATCCACTGTTCTAGAAACCCACTTGATTAACTAATGTGCTTCAGGGAAGAAAATCTGTCAATCTTATTGTTTTTTTTAATTTTAGGGATGCAGCTCAGTAACAGGCTCTTCTGATCTACGAGCCGCATGGCCCAATCACACTAATTTGGCCAATTAACCTTCTAGGCCCCGTACATCTTTGGAACGTAGGAGAAAACCAGAACACTTGGAGGAAACCGACATGAGTCACATGGAAAATGTACAGATTCTTTATTGATAGTGGATTATTCAAACCAAAGTTGTTGGCCCTTTAATAGCTTCGTGCTAACATCTACACTAACCCTGTTTTGCTGACGGGGTCAGGGTTATCAACCCATCAATACAGTTGTCTCACTAACCTCTGTAATAGCCCAGCAAGCCATGAGTTCAGGCAATAGTTCAGGATGAACAATAAATGAAGGTTGGGGAAGACATCAGGGGTAAGGTTTTTAGACAGAGAGTTGTGGGTGCCTAGAATGCACTACCAAGGATCGTGGTGGAGGTTGGAACATTAGGGGCATTTAAAAGACTCCTAGAAAGGCACATGGATGGAAAAAAATCAGAGATTTATGAGGTAGGTAGGACTTAGATGTTTTATGGTAGGTGTGTACACACACACACACACACACACACACACACACACACACACACACACATACACACACACACACACACACACACACACACACACACACACACACACACACACACACACACACACACACACACACACACACACACACACACACACACCAACCAAAGGGCCTGTCTTGTATGTTCTATGTTGGTTTTCCCAGTAACAGCCAAATACTGTGAATGAATAAAATAAATTTTTAGGTTTTAGAGCGAAAAAAAGAATTTATAAAGCTTGGGGCACCTTGGATATGGGATTAAATGACAATGCGATCAGAATGTTTGCAAATTCAATGCAAAAAGTTCTGAAACCGCCATAAACAATGTCGGCTTTTGGTGCATGAAAAGAGACTTTAACTGATCTTTATGCACAGCTCACACCACATGCTCCGATCAAATTTAAATCCCCCTGAGATCTTATTTCTGTGAGCAATAACAAGACAAATTACTGAACATTATCAATAGACAGAAGAGCAATGTGAGGGTGAATCCAAGAATATTCCCGATATATTGTGTTGTTTTATGGAAGAGTAAATCTAAAGGCAAATAGAAATTCATATAAAACCAGGTATATAGTCTAACCACGGTAACTATTTGAAAGACTAGTGTGATTAAAATTCTGGATGATATCACCCTTCAAAGCAGTGCCCTCTAGTGATTTTGGAAGTGAGGAAGCTTTTAGCTCTTAACAGGACACTGGTTGATTTCCTCCAAAGTTTTTATTTGGAAATAAATGATAAAGATATTCATTTTCATTGTACTCTTATGCTCAGGGAAAGTAGTTAACTTTGAATAAAATAGAATGTCTCTCAGAGTTGAATATTACAAAGCAAATTTGGACAGGATTGTGTGGGGGATAAAAAAAGGATCTTCATTTCAGTATGACAAAGAATAGCTCAATTTTTCATGTTGAACCATGTATCATGAGCCATCCAGTAGAATATTAATCTAATAATGCTCACCACATTGTGATTTCTGTTTTGTACGCACCTTGTTCTGTTATTATCCTTTCAAATGTACAATCCAACTTTCACATTCAGCCATTTATAATTTTAAGTATAAAAAAAAATGAACAGATAATTCTTGGAAAATAGTAGAAGAGAGAAGATAATAACGCAAAAATTAGGAAAAGTTAAAGAAGGGACAAAAATAATGTCAAACACATCTTGACAAGTGGAGTTTGTGGTGAAAAGAAGGCAATGGAAATTAATTAAAAGGGAGAAAAGCAGCAGATAAGAATGAAAGAAAAGAGGAGAGATTTTTAAAAAAATTAAAGAGGCAGAGAATAAGAAAGCAATGCCTTTTTGGGAATTAAGAATCTAATTTAATTTGGACGTAAAGTATAGTCAGAGGTTCTTCCAGCCCATGAGCGTGTGCTCTCAAATACACCAATTAACCCAGCACCCACGTGTGTTATTGAAGGGTGAGAGGACAACAGAGTGCCCAGAAGAAACCTATGCAGGTCACAGGGAGAATATATGAACTCCGTACAGACAGCGCCGGATTTGAGCAAGGTGGCTGGTTCTATGATAACATTGTGCTATACTCACTCAAATATACCACAAAACTATGCAGAATTTTCAAAGGTGCTGTGTGATGCTGCAAATTATTTTTCTTTCCTTTCTATTGCACTGTCATCTTAGAATACAGGATAGAACAGAGAACATTACAGTGCAGTACAGGCCCTTCAACCCACAATACTATGCCGACCTATGTATACCTACCAAAAAAACATTGGGAGCAAACATTTATCCCCCGTTGCCAGCAATAGGCAGCTACTGCAGTATTGGCCATGGTTTGTGTTCACTTCCATTCGTTCATTTCTGCTAGAACTAATAGAAATGAATGCGCTTCCAATGTGTACCATCTGTAGCGCGTTGAATGACTCAAAGACTGTAGATTCAAACCAAGGCTTTTATTACCAAAAGACTGGAGCGTAGTACATCGAGGTCGACCAGTCCAGACTGATCTGGGTCTGGTTAGGTGCAGCACCTTATGACCTGGCCAATAGGTGTGGCTACGGCTCTCAGCCAATCATTAGCTCTATATACAAATATATACAGAGGTGATAGGATCCCAGACCATCACACCATCAACTGCTGATATCACTGGACTATGAAGCTTTTTCTTTCTGGACACTTTTGGTTGTATTTAATGAATTGTAGACTGCTGGTCATGAAAATCAGCTTAAAATGTTCCTATCACATTTGTTTTTTAGATATAATCTATTTTGTGATTTTCTGTCATATTTTAAGACTACTTCAAGCATATAAAACCATGAAGTGCAATATGTCATTGAAAATTCATTCCCTGCTGACCCTAGTGCAGAGATAAACATGGTGACAGGTTTCACCAGGACATCGTGACCATGGAAATGCGGTATCAGGGCGACTGGAATCCATCAATGCTAGCCAACTATTGTCGGACACTGACACGAGAGGCATCAAATGCTGAGTACTGATGTGTAGTGGGCGTCAAAAGAACCAAAGACTTGTTGATCCAAACCAAGGCTTTTATTAACTAAAAGACTGGAGCAGATCACAAGTAGGTCGACCAGTCCAGAATGACCTGGTCTGGCTAGGAGCAATCCTTTAAGACCTGCCAGTAGGTGGCAAGGCTTTTATTAACTAAAAGACTGGAGCATATCACAAGTAGGTCGACCAGTCCAGAATGACCTGGTCTGGCTAGGAGCAATCCTTTAAGACCTGCCAGTAGGTGTGGCTACACTCTCAGTCAATCACAGTCATCCTACACGACCATCTGTACATATGTGCATCTACACATTGGTGATAAAATCTGTACTATGACCTAATGGAAATCTTTAGGTCAGTTGAACTAATGCAATCTGTCAGCATCATTTTGCAATTAAACACACTAAATTCAATAAAAATTAATGTAATGTTTCTCCAACTTACTTCATAATAAAGCAAAACTGAAATTATCTTTGTGTTCAGCTTGAATGTATCTATCATAATACCCAATTTTTTTTTCAGGGAGCAAACCTTTTGAAAAAGTTTGTTGTCCAGAGTATCCTGCACTTTGCATTGGCAACAATTTAGTCCCAAACAGTGATTCCAAAGCATTGCGTCAGCTTCCAAACCAAATGCATTATCTTGACTCTCTGTTACCTCAAGGAAACTAAAGGAGCTAACATGATTGATTTTCAGAGAAGTTTGATGCTCAATAGACTCCTGTAACTGTTTTAAGTAGCTGTCAACAACTTGAATTAAAATTTAAGAAGTAATATATTTTATCTTTTACAATTAGATTTTCTTCTGTGTGCCTGTACAGAAGTCTGTACAGACAGTACCAATGATAAATGAATGCAATCTGATTTACTGAAGCCTGATAGAGTAAACCACTTTTTCTCCAGATACAAGCACTACAAGGTGCCTTACCAAGCGTTAAGATTTCAATAAATAATTTCAATGGGGTGAAATGTTGCATCTATCATACAATGCAGTGCAAGTAATAAGCTGAAGAGAAGAGAGCCAACAGAAAGACTGCAAACAAAATATTTGTCCTTCTTCCCCGATATTTTTAAAATAATTATTTTGTGACATTGGTTAATGTAAATCAAAGAATTTTAAAAGGAGTTTGTTGAAATGTATGTAGATATGAAACAGAAGCAGATGTAGGTCAAATTGGGTCTTGTTATTGCTTCATTATGACTGATCTTTTGCCTTGATTACTTTCTCACCCTCTGATTTACTTTGAATTCAATTACCGGTAGATCTCATCCGTGAGTAGAAAAAGTGAATGAGCAGCCATAACCCTTTGAGGTATGGAATTTCAAAAACCTTGCATTCCTCTGTGTAAATAAAAGTCTCCTAATCTACACTAAATGAGCAATTCCCGATCGTAAAGTAATATGTCTCCTGGTGTTTGATGGAGGAAATGGCCTCCCAGCCTCCCATATCAATTCCTTCCAGAGTCTAGCACCTTCCTTAGAGTGGTACAGTTCTGGAGCAAGGAAACAGGCCCTTCGGCCCAAATTGTCCATGGTGACAAAACTAGTCTGAGTCATCTGAATTCGGTCTATATCCCTCTAAATGTTTCTTATCCAGGCTTCTGTCTAAATGCTTTTTGAATGTCCTTACCTCTACCACTTTATATTTCAAATGTATTTAATTAAATTCCAATAAGAGTAGGTCAATCTTATTTGACCTTTTTTCATTAGACAAATTTTCAGCTAATAATCAATATTGTGAATCAATACTCCAAGGCAAATATATCCTTCTTCCAGAAAACAAACTGAACTTAGCAATCAATATGAGGTCTCGCCAAACCTCGATCCACTTTATTATTTTCCCTTCTGCCACAAGGCCAACATATCTTTTGCCTCTCCCAGCAGAAAGTTTACTTCATCTCATGAACCAACACACCAAGCCCCTCTATACACCAATAATAAATTTGGCTCCTTTTCTATTCTTACCATCTTCATAATCTCCCATCTGGGTTTTCCTTTCATAACATGAGTTTCAGGACATGTGCCCTTGAGAAGGTAATGTTGAGTCAGTTTCTTGAACCAGAGCAGTTCTGGTGAAGATACTCGTACAGTGATTCTAGATGGTATTTTGTGGTTTAGAACCATTAATAATGAAGAACATTTTAATTATTTCCAAGTTAAGACAATGTGCCCTTTGGACAGGACCTTTCAGATGGTGGTGCTTCAGGAACCTACTGCCATTGTCCTTGGTAGTGGAGGGCACATGTTTGGAAGGTGTTATTGGAGCAGCCTGAGCAAAGTAAGTGATTTTTGTATGGGTGATACACCCTGCAGCCAGCATGTACAGCTAATGAGAGAAGTCATGTTTAGGGTCATGGATGGGGTGCCATTCCAGTAAGCTATTTTGTGTTGGATGGTGTTACTGGAGATGTTGTAAAGATGTATTTAATATTATTGAATAAATAAAGATTACATTTCTGGCATGCTTTGTAAATGGTGGAAAGGTCTTAACATATCAGAAAGTGAGTCATGCATCAAAAAATATCAATACTCCTTAAGGCAATAAGACTATAAGACATAGGGGCAGAAATAGGCTATCCACCCGTTGAGTCTGCCCTCCCATTTAATCGTGGGCTGATCCATTTTCCCACTCAGCCCTACTGCCTGGCCTTTTCCCCGTAAACTTTGATGCCCTGGTTAATCAAAATTCTATCAATCTCTGTCTTAAATAAACCCAATGACCTGGCCTGTCCAACCACCTATAGTAAATTCTATAGGTTTACCACCCTCTAGCTGAAGAAATTCTTCCACATCTTTGTTCTAAGCAGATAGCCTTCAATTCTGAAGTTGTGCCCTCTTGTCCTAGACTCTCCCATCAACCTTTCTACATCAACCCTGTCCATACCTTACCTACTCGGGCCTTCTCATAACCACAGTATTAATGTGGCTGGTTCAGATGAGCTTCTGATTTATAGTGACATTCAGGATATTGATGATAGGGGACTCTACAATGGTCATGTCAATGAAGTTGAAGAATAGGTGCTTAAATTTTCTCCAGTTAATGAACATTCTATGCCAAAATAAGATCAAGCCTGAATCCCATATAGATTTTGCTGTGTAAAGGTTTAGATTAGATTATTTCCTAAGGGATCATAAATAGAATTGAACTTTGTGCCTTCGTGAGCAAACAGCCCTAAGGGTTGGAATGATGGATCTCAGACAATCACTCAAGCAATCATGACATGACCTGGGTTCGAATACTGCGCTGTCTGTAAAGAGTTTGTACATCTCCCTGTGTCTGCATGTATTTTCTCTAGGGCTCTGATATCTTCCCATCCTTCAAACATTTACCAGTGAGTAGCATAATGGGGAGTAAATTGGATGGTACAGACTCGTAGGGATGAATTGGCCTGTTTCATTGCTGTATGTCCAAATATATTTTCCTTTATATACGGTATGACTCTGCCCATTGGAGTTTTGTCACCTCAATGCTTATTGACTTCAGTTTTACTACGGTCCTTTGATGCAACAATCAGTCGAGTGCAACTTTAGTATCAAGACAGTCATTCTGACTTTAGCTCTGGAAGTCAGATCCTTGATCTATGAAATGAACCAAGATGGTGATGAGATCTGGACCTAAATGATCCTAATGAAACCCAAACTAGCATCAATAAGCAGGTTATTGATGTATGTACTGTCCATGACATCTTCATCATTTTGCTTATGGAGTGAAACACGATAGTCTGCAAATGATGTGATTATAGTAAAAACACAGAAATGCTGGAGGAATTCAACCAGTCTCACAGCAGCCATAGGAAGTAAAGATATATCCCCGATGTTTTGGACCTGAGCCTTTCTTCAAGGGAGAAGCAAAAAAACCAGGAAGGCTTCTCAATAAAGACTGAGTAAGAAATAGAGAAGAGTGGGAGGGGGAGAAGTCCAGACCAAAAGCCAAAAGGTGTTAAATGGATATGATAGGAGGAAAGGTAGGAATTAATTTTGGTTCTGTGACAAGAGACAAAGGGAAACAGGAAGCGAGAGAGAGAGAGAGAGAGAGAGAGAGAGAGAGAGAGAGAGAGAGAGAGAGAGAGAGAGAGAGAGAGAGAGCTGGGAGAAAGGTGACAGGGAGGGGAAGAAGAGGGGGAGTTTAATGGAAACCGAAGAAGTCGATGTTAATGCCATCTGGTTTGAGGGTACCCAGATGGAAGATGATCACTGAGCAGAGACTATTTCGACAATATAATTAGATGGAAATTATTTGTTGTGAAAAAGTCTTAGCTGGGCAAATTTCTAGATTTTTGGGCACCAGAAAATCTTGGCTGGAAGCACAGCTAGTTCTGGAGAGCAGATCTCAGATTTGCTGCCAGGATATTGTCTGTTACCGTTCTTATAACTCGTTCTCTCAGTCACTTCATGACAGCAAAGAGAGTGAATTGAATTAGCTGAAGATGGACTTCTGCATAGATTGGAAATGCAGGAGGAAGCCTTGGGTGGAAATTCAGAGCCATGTAAATTCGAGAATTTACCATTCCATTTCTTTTAGCACGTGTTCTGAACTTTCATAATTGTCTATATACTTTTATGTACAGCTGATATGAGAATTATTAAATCAAATGGCAACTGTTGCCTCGCTGTCCATTGCACAAAAACATCAATATAATTCTTAAATGTCAAATATTTTGGGAAATATTTAATAGTTAAGCCTTTTGGATCAACACTTATGCTTGAATGTTGAAGTCAGCTGAGTCTTTGAAGACGCATGGCAGCTACGCGCAGCGGAAGCAAGTGGCCTTGATATAAGTAAGCTACTGTAACCAAGGTGCCAAAATTTCAAGAAGCCAACTAGAACTCTCAGTTGTCGGGCATTTTCATTCATCTCACCATTCACTTGGCCAAGCCGTCTCTCCTTGGCCTCATACATAGGCAGGGTAAAGCCAAACTCAAATCCCTGCCTCCTTTCTATTAGTTTACTTATGAGGAACTCCAACTTCAAATCCACTCTCTCTTCTCATTAAATGTTTCAATTTTTATTATTATCTTGCTTGATAATTTTTTTGTCTTCATTGGGGTAAAGGATGAGTGTTAGGGCTGTGTGTTGTTGGGAGTGCCAGATGTTGGAGGTCCTGGAGTCTTCCAGACTCCCGGATGTCCATATATGCACTAGATGTGTCGAGCTGCAGATTCTTAGGGACCGTGTTAGGGAACTAGAGCTGCAGCTCGATGACCTCAGGCTGGTTAGGGAAACAGAGGAAGTCATAGACAGGAGTTACAGCCAGGTAGTCACGCCAGGGCCACGGGAGGAGGAAAGGTGGGTAACAGTTAGGAGAGGGACAGAAAAACGTAAAGTGCAAGAGAGGAACCCTATGACTGTAACCCTCAGCAATAAGTACACCTCTTTGAGTACTGTTGAGGAGGACATCAAAGTTGGGGGGAGCAGCAGTGGCTGTGCCTCTGGCATGGGGTCAGCCCCTGTAGCTCAGAAAGGTAGGGAAAGGAAGAGAAGGGCAATAGTGGTAGGGGACTCCATAGTTAAGAGGACAGATAGGGGATTCTGTGGACGCAGCAAGGAGAACCAGATGGTGGTTTGCCTCCCTGGTGCCAGGGTCCGGGATGTTGCTGCTCGTGTCCCGGATATCCTAAAGTGGGAGGGACAGGAGCCAGAGGTCGTGGTACGTGTAGGTACCAATGACATAGGGAGAATTAGAGAAGAGGTCCTAAAAAGTGAGTACAGGCAGTTAGGTAGGGAGTTAAAAAGAAGGACCGCAAAGGGGGTAATCTCTGGATTACTCCCTGTGCCACGTGACAGTGAGAATAGAAATAGAATGAGGTGGAGGATTAACAAGTGGGGCAGGGTTTCAGTTTCTGGATCACTGGGACCTTTTTTGGGGAAGATGTGACCTGTACAGTAAGGATGGGTTACACTTAAATCCCAGGGGGACCAGAATCCTGGCAGGGGTATTTGCTAGGGCTACTCAGGATCCTTTAAACTAGAATGGTTGGGGGGAGGGAGCAAAATAGTACAGAGCAGTAAGGAGATGGTTAGAATGCAAACAAAGAAAGTTTGTAGTAAGTATTTGAATATGGATGGGAAGGTGATAGAGAAAGGAAATGCTCTGGAAGAAGATGAAGGGCAATTGACAGGAAAAGGAAATAATGTTGTTATTAAAGATGAGGGAAAACAGGGATTAAGAATTGGGAAATCTCTGAAATTCATATATTTTAATGCCAGGAGTATTGTAAAAAAGGTGGATGAGCTGAAGGTGTGGATTGATACTTGGAAGTATGATGTGATAGCGATTAGTGAGACAAGGTTGCAGGAGGGATGTGATTGGCAGCTGAATATCCCTGTGTTTTGTTGCTTTAGGTGTGATAGAGTCGGCGGGGCAAGAGGAGGTGGTGTTGTCAGGGAGAATATTACAGCGGTGCTTAGGCAGGATAGATTAGAGGGCTCGTCCACGGAGGCTATTTGGGTGGAACTGAGGAGTGGGAAAGGAGAGGTTACACTTGTAGGGGTGTATTATAGACCACCCGGAGGGGATCGAGACCTAGAGGAGCAAATCTGTAGGGAGATAGTGGATATTTGTGATAAGCACAGGGTTGTAATTATGGGAGATTTTAATTTTCCACATATAGATTGGGAAACACATTCTGTGAAAGGGGTGGATGGGTTAGAGTTTGTGAAATGTGTGCAAGATAGTTTTTTACAACAATATGTAGAGGTGCCGACCAGAGAAGGAGCAGTGTTAGATCTACTGTTGGCAAATGGGATGGGTCAAGTGACGGAGGTTAGTGTTGGCGAGCACTTCGGGTCCAATGATCATAATGCCATCAGCTTCAACGTCATTATGGAAAGAGATAAGTCAGTGCCAAGGGTTGAGGTTTTTGATTGGGGAAAAGCTAGATTTGAGGAGATGCGAAACGACTTACAGGGTGTGCATTGGGACAATTTGTTTTATAGGCAGGATGTAGTAGAAAGATGGAAGTCTTTTAAAAACCAGATTTTGAGAGTGCAAAAGCTTTATGTTCCTGTTAGGTTAAAAGGAGGGGCAAAAGGTTGGAGAGAGCCGCGGTTTTCAAGGAATATTGGAAACTTGGTTCGAAGAAAAAGGGAGGCGTACATTAGGTATAAAAGCATGGAATTAAGGAGATGTTTGAAAAATACATTGAATGTAAGAGGAATCTTAAGAGAGGAATTAGGAAAGCTAAAAGAAGGTACGAGGAGACTATAGCAAGCAGGTTGAAAATTAATCCAAAAGGGTTCTACAAATATGTTAATGGTAAAAGGAAAGCGAGAGACAAAATTGGTCCCTTAGAGAATCAGAGCAGAAAACTGTGTGTGGAGCCTAGAGAAATGGGGGAGATATTGAACAGTTTCTTTTCTTCGGTATTCACCAAGGAGAAGGATATTGGGATATGTGAGATAAAAAAAGCAAATTGGGTAAATATGGAGAATATAATGATTACGAAAGATGTAGTGTTAGGGCTTTTGAGGAATATAAAGGTGTATAAGTCTCCGGGACCAGATGGGATCTTCCCCAGGACATTGAGAGAAGTAAAGGAGGAAATATCAGAGGCTCTGACGGTAATTTTCCAAATGTCATTAGAGATGGGGATAGTGCCGGAGGATTTGTGTATTGCGCGTGTGGTTCCATTATTTAAAAAGGGTTCAAGGAGGAAGCCTGGCAATTATCAGCCTGTAAGTTTGACGTTTGTGGTTAATGGAGAAAGTTCTTAGAGATAGTACTTTTTTTTTAAACTTTATTTAAAATTTTATGACATGAATAAAATAAAAATTACATTTAAAGAAATAATAGAAAATAAGATAATAAAAATTAGAATACTACATCATTAAACTACACAAAATAACCCCCCCCCAATAATTATAACACAACATTAATCATCTAATTTAAAATTAGTCCAACCCTCCCCCCAAAATAAAGAGTGAAGAATTAATTAACAATGTTGTAAATAAAATAGAAAAAACCCCACTTACAAAAAAAATTACTAACAACAAAAAAATATCAATACTAAAATAATACCCTTAAACATATATTTAAATCAAACATAATACATGTATTTAACAAATGAAATCCACTTTAAAACTAAGTTCAAATATTAAAATCATATATCAACCACATATCTGTTATACAAAAAAATCATAATAATACATAAATACAGAATTTCCATTAATACCAAGTTTCCTTTATAATTCATCTAGAGAACAAAAACATCCCTTAGAAAAACAATCAGATAAACTTTTTATTCCCTTCCCCTCCCCTTATATAAAAAAAGAAAAAAAAGTTCAAACTCTTATAAAATTCTCCATATTCTTCATTTATAACATCTTCAAAATTCTCTATCGAAATTAACTTAATTTTATTGAACTCTTCTCCCTCAATGTATTTGTACTTAATTTTCTTCTTTTCCTTCTTATCACCTTTCCCCTCATCTTCCTCTTCATCTAATTCAACATCCTCAATTTTTGACTTATTATCTTCTGTGACATCATCCTCTTAAAAAAGAAAGAAAAAAGAGAAAAGAAAACCCCTCAAAAAAAAGAGAAAAACAAAGGAGAGAAAAAAAGACCTCCTAATTCCCTCTCAATTACAATCAGAAAACAAAAAGAGTTAAAAAAAACTTATTTATTTAAAAAAATAATTTAAAAAAACCTTCACTTCTTAACCCAAAAATTAAAAAGAAAAAAAAACAGGTCGGAGGTCACAACTACCTCCTCCTGTTTAAACCGCCCAAAGCAGTAAGTCCCCCAAAATATTGGGTGTGAGATAACTCACAGGTAGCTGATGACTTCTGGAAACTAGTGCCCACCCAGTTTCCTCTCCCAACTCCCATTTCATTAAACTATCATCATTATTTAAACTATTTAAACTCTTCTCAAAAAAAAAATAAAAGATTTATTTTTTTAAATTAATGTTACCACTTCGGTCACCATTGCTTCCATTTCTTTTAAAACACTGGATCCCACCTTACATTTCTACTCTCTTTGGAGACCTTGAAGGACTACATCGTTCCTGAAACTGCATGATTGGTAGAGACTGAGTAAAGTCCATAACCTCTTTAGGATTGTCAAAGAACTTTGGCTAATTTCCATCCTAAAAAATCTTCAGTACCGCAGAATACCTGAATGTTGCCTTATGTCTTTTTTTCCACAACCGTTCTTTCACAGAATTAAATTCGCGTCGTTGAAACATAATTTCTTGACTCAAATCTTGATAGAAAAAACAGGATTATTCTGAACCATCAAAGGAGATCTATTTTGCTGGGCATTTCTAATAGCCGTATGTAAAATTGTCTCTCTGTCACAATAGTTTAAACAACGGATCAAAACAGATCTTGGATTCTGTCCTGAAAAAGATTTTCTTCTTAAAACTCTATAAGCACGTTCCAGTATTAAACCTTCAGGGAATTTATCCTGTCCTAACACTCGTGGAATCCATTCAGTAAAAAATTTTCTTGGATCTAGTCCTTCTATGCCTTCTGGCAAACCAACAATTATCATGTTGTTCCATCTAGATTGATTCTCCAAATAATCAACCTTTTTTGCTAAATTTTTATTTTGGATCTGCAATGTTTCAATTATTCTATTTTCATCTTGCAGTTGATCCTGTGCATCGACTAAACCTTGATCACACATTTCAAATCTTTCAATGGTTTCAAGCTTAAAAGCTCCATTAATGACTTCTGCCATCGCATTAATCTTGGAAATAAACAGGTTCACAAAATTAGCTAAGTGACTCGATTCAGAATATATCTTATCTTCAAGATCTTTAACAGACATTTCAATATTGTAGATTCAGGCATAATGGGGTCTTGCTGTTCCTTAGAGACCACGGGATCTTCTGTCCCTTCCCTTAATTTAGTATCTTTTCTAGCAGTTTGACTTCATATAAAAATCCCTCTCAAAGTCCCCCCAGCAATGCCAGGAGACTGAAGATCAGAGTTATCTTTAAGCCAAATCTCTTTAATCACCTTCACTGAATCGATGTCTGGAAAAACCGTTGTAATTGAAGATGCATTTTGCAGCACCACAACTGAACCAGTCGAATGACAGTTCTTTAACTCTCCAGCTGGTGGCGCCCCTGCTGATTCAACTGTCAAAGTCTCAGTAACAGCACTCACAGTGGCCATTGTGTGAAATACTGGCACCCATCCAGCCCTTTGTTCTGAAAGCTGTTGAGTGCGACCTTCAGAGAGCCTCACCGGCTTAAAACGGAATTTCAATGCCGAACTCTGTACGTCTTCCTCTGGATCGATTCTACGCTGAGTCCTGGCTTCTTGTAAACAAGTAGGCTCGGACAATTTTGGAAAATGTAGTTTTTTAACAGTCTGTTGATGTTTTCTTTTACCTTTTTTTGCATATAAACCATTAGGCACTAATCCAACACCTCTTATTATTTATAAACTTTTAAAAGAACTTTAACGGGCACTTAAAGACAAAACAATAAATCAGAGTCAGGAGAGGTCTGGAAGGCACGTCTGTTCCCTACACCATCTTGCCACGTCCCGCTTAGAGATAGTACTTATAAATATCTGGATAGTCAGGGTCTGATCATGAGCATTCAACACGGATTTGTGGGTGGAAGGTCCTGTTTGACCAATCTGATTGAATTTTTTGAAGAGGTGACTAGGAATGTGGATGAGGGTAGCATGGTGGATGTTGTCTATATGGACTTCAGTAAGGTCTTCGATAAGGTACCACATGGAAGGTTAGTTAGGAAGGTGCAGTCTTTAGGTATAAATTTTGAGATAGTCAAATGGATTGAACATTGGCTGAAAGGGAGAGGCCAGAGAGTGGTAGTGGAAAATTGTCTGTCAGGTTGGAGGCCGGTGACCAGTGGTGTGCCTCAGGGATCTGTATTGGGCCCATTGTTGTTCGTTATATACATTAATGATCTAGATGATGGGGTGGTGAATTGGATTAGTAAATATGCAGACGATACTAAGATAGGCAGAATAGTGGATAATGAAGAAGGTTTTCAAGGATTGCAGAGGGATTTGGGCTGCTTAGAAAAGTGGGCTGAAAAATGGCAGATGGAATTTAATGCTGATAAGTGTGAGGTGCTTCATTTTGGTAAGAAGAATCAGAACAGGACATGCGTAGTAAATGGGAGAGCATTGAGGAATACAGAAGAGCAGAAGGATTTAGGAGTAACGGTACATCATTCCCTGAAGGTAGAAACTCATGTGAATAGGGTGGTGAAAAAGGCTTTTAGTATGCTGGCCTTTATCAATCATTGCATGGAATATAGGAGTTGGGAAGTGATGTTGAGATTGTATAAGGCGTTGGTGCGGCCTAATTTAGAGTTCTGTGTGCAGTTCTGGTCGCTTAATTATAGGAAGGATATAAACAGAGTGGAGAGAGTGCAGAGAAAATTTACCAGAATATTACCTGGGTTTAAGCATCTAGAGTACAGGGAGAGATTGGGCAGATTAGGTCTTTATTCTTTGGAGCGTAGAAGGTTGAGAGGGGATTTAATAGAGGTATTTAAGATTATAAAAGGGATAGACAGAGTAGATGTGGATAGACTATTTCTGTTAAGAGTAGGAGAGATTGAAACAAGAGGACATAAGTTAAGAGTTAAGGGGCAGAGGTTTAGAGGTAACATGAGGGGGAACTTCTTTACTCAGAGAGTGGTAGCGGTGTGGAACGAGCTTCCGGGAGAAATAGTGGTGGCAGAGTCAATTTTATTATTTAAGAAAAAGCTGGACAGGTATAAGGATGAGAAGAAGGTGGAGGGTTATGGTCATTGTGCAGGTAGGTGGGACTAGAGAGGAGTGTTTGGTTCGGTGTGGACTAGAAGGGCCTAATGGCCTGTTTCCGTGCTGTAATTGTTATGTTATGTTATGTTATGGTTACACGACTAATAATCAATAAACATAAACAATCTGCAAATACTGGGATCAAGTACAATACACAATAGTCCTGGAGAAACTCACCAGGTCACGGAGTCTCCATAGGAAGTCAGTTACCCTTTACATCCTATGGATGTAGCAAGTCCTACTGATTTTCTTCAGCACTTTTGTGTGTTGTTCTAATACCCAGCTTACCATGAAGAACTTTGTCAAATGCCTTAAAGTCCGTGTGAACACTGCCTTTGTCATTCTTCTTGTGCCTCTTTAATTAAAAACTCTATCAAATTTGTGAGACACAATTTTCCACACGCAAAGGCCTCATCTATCCTTGCCTTTCCAAATGCTGTTATGTCTTGGCCCTCAGAAACCCCTCCAGTCGCATTTACACTCACTAGCCTGAAGTTTCCGGACCAGTCCTCACAGCCTTTCCTAAATAAAGGCATAAAATTAGCCACCCTGCAGTCTCACTGTGGCTAATGATGGTGCAAATATCCCAACTAGGGCCCCATAAAATTTTTCCTTAGCTTTCTTCAATGTCCTCAGATAAATATGTTCAAGCCTTGATGATGTTTCAATGTTTGAAGACATTACTACACAATTCCCTGGCTTCCACAACCTTCTGCATGGTAAATATCAAAGAGAAATATTCTTTTAAGACCTTGCCCACCTTCTGTGGCTCTAAACCTAGATGGCCACATAGATTCTTAAGGGACATATCTCTCCCTAGTAACCCTTTGTTTGTAATATACTTGTAAAATCTCTTAGCGTTAATTAGGATGTATGAAAATGTAAAATAAATCTCTCCACATCCAACATAACACCAACGTGTGGAAGAGCAACTTGAATATCTGGTTTAATGCAATGCAAACAGCACATTCCACTGATGTACTGAATTATTAACAATGCTGTTAGTCCTTCAGCTGTAACTATCTCCAAGAACTACAGCATGGAAGAAATATAACTGGTGGGTTTAGACGTGATGATGACATATATCCTGAGTACAATAATGTTACTGTAGTATCGAAAGCAGGCAACCACTATGTCAGCCAATGTGATTGAAATCAATCCAATCAATTTCTCTTTGAACTATTATCTTCCCAATCTACATTTATTCTCTGTTTCATCTTTCTGCATTGCCTTGAAACTGGATATGTCGAATGATAAGCTCATAGATTTGTCAACATTTATGGTGGAGAAGGAGACTATTCAGCCTATCCTGTTTGTATTAACTCTTTTGCTTTGGCTCTCAAGGATAAGTGAATAACCATGATGGGTTGTAGCAAGGTCAGGCAATAAAATGTTTAAAATCAAATGTTGATCAACCAATCCGCCAATTTCTCAGTTCAGTGAGAGCAAGGATAATGATGAGATACATAATCTGCTCCCAGGAGGCAATTTGAATATTTTTATGAGGACGGCAGACAGTAATTCAATCTGTTTTGCATGTTTTAAATACAAATTGGGTATTTTCAGGTCTTGGGAAGTGCAGCTCATCAAAAGAGGAAAAATCAACTTCAGAGAGAAGCTCTATTTTATGGTGAGATAGCTTATTTGTCAAAAAAAAAGCAGGAGAACTTGTCCACAGACCAGAAAGATGCCCTCCACCCAATGCACAAATGCAAGATGTTAATGTCTGCAGATCCCCTTTAGATTTAGAAATTGCACATCTTTGGAGTTTGATCTTCCCACACTTCCAGGTTCAAGGGCCCCACCTATCACTTTCCCACATATTGCATAGGACTCCTCTCAAAAAGTAATCTCCAAACACCAGAATATGGATAGATGCAACACACAGACAAAAACATAGCAGGTTAGGCAGCATCTATGGAAGGCATGAGATAGTCAAAATTTGGGGCTAAAACCCATCATCAGAAATAATGAAATGGATTTTATATACCTGCTGTGTACTTCAAAGTTCTCCCTCTTCAACCAGAAGCCAAGCCTTTCAAAACGACTATCATTTGGGAAGGAACCTGTCAATGACAGAACTTTCATGACCCTGTCCACCAAGAAAGTGCCATACTGTGCATGGAAACCAAGGCAGAAACTCATGCCAATCCAAGCCAACGTAACAGGACCTCTGAAATTCTTTGGAAAATGTTCGTTGATTCCATAATTGATTTATCATTACCTTCATAGGTTTGAAAATAATCTGTTTTGATGGTCAAAAGCAAAGATTAGCCATGAATTCCAATTACTATCCTTATAGTTTCCAATCTAAGTTATCGAAACTGATTTTGTTCTGGTCACAGTGAAGCTTCAGTTGAAGTAAAAACACATCCAAAGTTACCTTCCAGAAATTTTATTGAACGAAATGAATAATAAATTGTTCCTGAATCCTGTATAAGTAAAGTTCTATACACAAAGGATACTCTCTATTCTTCTCCATGAAACATTACATAAATCCTCCTGTGAGAGAATATCGAGAAAACTCCATTACTTGGCTTCTTCAACGGACCTGCAATTTTCTCCCAGCAATAAGTCCAGACAATATTAATTAATCAAACACTATGCAAAATCAGCTGGCCACAGAAATTTGATTTCTTCTGACCCTTGTACTGTGATGATGACGATAATGTGAGTTTGTTATATTTTGTCATGCAGTATTTGCCCGCTCCTGTTCACGCTACTGACCCACGACTGCATGGATAGAACCAGCTCCAACAGTGTCATCAAGTTTGCAGATGACACAACAGTCATTGGCCTCATCAGCAACAACAAGTCACACTACAGAGAAGAGGTGGAAAGTTTTGTGAAATGGTGCGAGAGTAGCAACCTGAGTCTCAATCTATAAGATCTCAATGTATTAAGATCGTGGACTTAAGAAGAACAGGTAGCAAACCATCCTCCACTACACATCAAAAACTCTGTAGTGGAGAGATTGGAGAGCACCGAGTTCACTTAACTAGTGACCTATCCAGGACATAAAACGCCTCCTCACTTGTCAGGAAGGTGCAAATGAAACTGCGCATGCTGAGAAGACTGAAGTAGGCAAGGCTACTGGCCGCTGTTGGTCAACCTTCTATATGAGCTCTATCGAGTCCATCCCGGCCAGTTGTGTGGTATGGTGGTTGCAGAGAAAGGAATGGGAGGTCAATCTACAGGACTACAAGAGTGACAGAGAGGATTACTGGAGTTTCCCTCCTCCACATCGATCTGATCTCTCAGGATCGTGCTCTGAAGAGGGTGCACAAAATCATTGAGGACCCTTTTCACCCCATACACAGCATCTTTTTTGCTGCTCCTGTCGGGAAAGAGATAAGAGTATCAGATCGAGCACCACCATTCTGAGAAATGGGTTCTTCCCATGAGCAGTGAGAATGCTGAACAACAAAGGAGCTGCTCAGACTAATCGTCCGAGACTCCCGTAATTATGAATCAATATTCATTTGTGGGTCCTTTGTGAATTTTGTGGTTGCTTTTGTGTCTGTTTGGCGTGTCCATCCTGTGAGCGTGCTCAAGATGGCTGCGAATATCTACGGCAGCTTCGTGGGTGGGTAAAGTGGTTTGGACTTGGTTGTATGCTTGCTGGTTTGCTTGCTCATGATGGCGGCACGTAGGTTCGCAGCAGCTTCCATGGTTGGCTGAGTGACGTGCATGGTTTATCTTGCTTAGTCTTGTTTTGTCTTGTCTGGTCTGGTTTGGTTAGATTGATTTTAGTTGGGCCTTGTCTCATGTTTATTGGTACTGTTTCAGAGAAATACTGTTTTGTTTTTATGCTTTCAGAGAGTCTCTGACTCTCTGACTTTGGTTTGTACATATAAATACTTGTCCGACATATGTATTGTGTGCATAAATGCTTGTGTGTTTCGCTCTGAGAACATCTTTCCTTCAGGTTGTACTTGTGCAATCAGATTAGAGTAAACTTGGGTTGACTTGACTTCAGAATAGAATCACAATTTATTTTCATGAACAAGTAACAGAATTTGGTGTTTTGCCGCAGCATAACAGTGCAAACATTCATATTATGAACCATCTTACAACAATAATATATAAAAAAATAAAATCAGTAGTGCACTAAAAGTAAGTCAGTGTCTTCAGTTCATTGATCATTCAGGTTGCCTCCCCTTGTGCGACAAACCCTCGCCCATTGTCCCTTCTTGCCACAACTGAGGCACAGAGTCTTTAGCCGGGCAACAAGATCAGGGATGCTGTTTCTTAACATAGAAAAAGCGCTCCCTAGCATGGGAAGCAGCAACCGTAAGGGCTGGGGTAGCAGAAGCAGCCGGTCACCTGGGTGAGTGAGCTCACTGGCTTCGAGGTCATCCTTCGCGAGCTTGGCTTGTTCCAGCGATTTGGCCAGCTCAACATGGCCAGCCAGGTCTTCCTTTCCTGACTCGAACAGTCGCTGCCTCATGTACCTCGAGTGGAACCCTGCTACTGGAACGTCCCAGATCTGTTCTTCCTCACGAACATGGCCTGTAGCCGCTTCGTACCTGCACTTCTCGGTGTGGAAGATGTCTCTGGTCATGTTCAGGGGACAGAGGGTCTATCAGCTGTGTACCAGGCTTGAGTAGAACTTCCATCATTTAGGGAATGAGCTAATAAAATTGTAGCATGAATAAAAGCTCTCACGACTGAGGGAAAACAAACGCATTTATTAGCTCATAACTAAGGATAGGGTTCAACAGTCAACTTCAGAAGGGTTCTGGGTTTAGGTGGGAAAGCAGGGTTATATGTGGGCAGATGGGGGCAGAGCCAGGAGGCGGGGCCAGCCACCAGCACAACACCCTACCAGTGAATCCCAGTTCACTGCACAGAGTGATGAGGACATGGGCTGAGTGGTGGGAATTCCTTGAGGATGGAGGCTGCTTTTTTAAGACACTGCCTCATGTAGACGTCCTCGATGGAGTGAAGTCTGGTACCTTTGACATCACAGGTCAAATGAACAACCCTATGGAGTTTATTCTTGTTCTGAGAGTTGGCACCTTCATACCAGGCACTGATGCAACCAGCCAGAATGCTCTCCACGGAAGACCTGTAGAAATTTTCAAGAGTCTTCGGTGATGTACCGAATCTCCTCAGACACCTCACAAAGTAAAGCCGAGGAGAGCCTTCTTCATGATTTGATCAACATGGAGGCTCCAAGACAGATCCTTGGAGACATTTACACCCAGAAATTAGAAGTTCTTGGCCCTCTCCACTACTAAGCCCTTGATGAGGACTGGGTCATGTACCGCTGACACCCTCCTGAAGTCTTCAATCATCTCCTTGGTTTTGCTAACTTGATATAAATCAACCAGATGCATCAAAATTCTTGCTTGCTGCAGACACACAGGTGCATAAGATACCCCAACCACCTCGTATAAATTAAATTACCACAATATTCCAAATGCAAGAAAAATAAATAATAAATCTGAAAGGATAGACAAATACACAGTTGGTTCGTGCAAGAAAATAAATGTGACATTTTTTACAGCAGACTGATCATTTGTTGATTCCAAAGTAGTTTATTGTTAGAGTTAGGAGTGAACAGGGAAGTTCAACAATCTGATAGTTGTTTGAATTCTGTTCTTGAAGCTAGAAGTGTCTGAAAGGAGCAACAAGATGAGGTTGTGACGATCATGATGGGAAACTTTTGTTATTTGCTCCTTTCTTGACATAGCGCCTTACATAGATGTTTCCAATGGACAGGAGGTCTGTGCCCCATGATGGACTTGGCTAGGTTTTCCACTTTCTGCTGGGTGTGATACCACCAGCCAGCATCCTCTCTGAAATCTCAATATCTTGATTGCATACAACACTCGCCTATATGACTGAAATACTATTTTACGTCGCTTCATCAGGACATCCTTGTTCTTTTTATCTCTGCCTCCATTTACCTTTTACATCTCTTTGTTCTCCAGATGTTGAGGCAGATGTGCAGGGCACAACTAGACACTCTTCCACCACCACATTAGATTATGATATTTCTCTTTCTAAGATGCCGCACAAATGTCTGGAAATTTCATTCTAGTCGTCAACATAACAGAGGAAGGCAGAGCTTTAATGAATTAACCTTTCATAGTTTCTTGCATTGTATTACTCATGCTTTAACAAGTGCTTGAACTTATATTAATATCTTCCTCCAGCTTTTCCTCTGTTCATGTGAAGTACTTTTAAATGTTATCTAGCTTCAGGTTCATCATAAAGTACTGGCCAAGGAAATAATTCTGAAAAGGGATTCTGGCCATTTGCTCATTTCATCTATGGCCTACAAGTTAAAAAAAAAACCTTAAGAATAGATTATTAAAAATTAAAATAGTTTCAGTGGAGATTATGTACTTGGTTGCTTGGAGGAATAAACAATACGTCAAATGATACTCACTTCTTCATTGACATGACCTGACTGTGTTTGTTTGAAAAGAAAAAATATTATTGAGGTGTTAATAATTTAGAAGTAATTTCTGTTTTTGAAAACTATAATTTGTTTGAATGTTGTTTTGTGGTTTCACAATTAGACTACAATAATGAGAATAGTTAACTCGAGCAAAGATTAGTCAACAATAATTAGACCCATGGACTGTTGCCAAGAAAATGTCCTGGTGGAAATGTTTGCAATGTTCTCAGAGTTCTGGAGCAATAAAGATATCAGTTTTATGGAGGTAGAACTAACTTCTGGAGAAGGGACTGGAAAGAGCAAATTGTACCATCAGCTATTGCATAATTGGCAAAATAGCTTGTAAATTTTTATCTTTTAATTTCAGTTGTTAAATTTCGATTATTTGTACACTAATAAGACCATATAAGATCCTGCACTTTCTGAACACTTCGACTAATACACTTCGTGTCTTCCCAGGTGCTTTATATAATTGAGATAGTTTAGTTTATTTATATAGTACATTTAAAACAACTCACATTGACCAAAATGCTGTACAGAACATAAATTGCAACTTAACTTAAGCAGCTATTTAAGGGCAGTATAAAACGAGTCCCCAAGGTCCGGAATTGTACATACCACATTGTAACAATCAACAATCACCTCAAAATATTTACGAGTAAAAATGCAACCAGCCTGGATTTAAAAGAGTTAAAGGAAGAGGCTGATTTGATGGAGGGTGGAATGTTGTTCCACAGCTTGGCGGCTGTTATCGTGATCTCCCCTGAGTTTTGCAATTTGAGAGCAGAACAACCAAGTGCCCTAAATTGGCTGATCTGAGGGATCTTGAAGTGGAGGAGGGTATTAGGAGATCGGTGATGTAAGAGGGGGCTAGTCCATTCATGGTTTTGTAAACAAACTGGAGAACTTTAAAATCTATCCCAAGCCACACTATGAAAGGAGGCAAGAATAGGGGTGATAAGGTCCCTTTTCTTTGCTCCTGACAGGAGCCTTGCTGCCGCATTCTGAACCAGTTGCAGATGGGATAATGATGACTGAATAATTCCCATATAAAGAGTTGTCAAAACAGGAGAAAATGAGGGCGTGACAGGAATGATTGATTTTGGCTATAGTGTGGAGCTGGAAAAAAAATAGTTTTTACTACGACATTGACTTGTTTGTCAAACTTGAAGGTGAAAACTAATATCACACCAAAGGATTTGACATGTGGTTTAATGAGGGTGGCTAATTTTCCAAGGATATTGGTGGCAATTTTGGTGGAGTTGAGGTGGCTAAATAGGATGATCTCTGATTTGCCTTGGTTCAGCTGCAGGAAGGTTTGAGCCATCCAGCACTTTATGTTCTCCAGACAGTCAATGAGGCTGGTTATCTTTGCTTAATCATTGGGCTTCATGGGAGGATAGAGTTGGGTGTCATCAGAACAGCAGTGGAAGGAGATTTTGTGTTTTTGGATGAAATGGCTGAGGGGAAGCATGTATAAGGAGAAGAGATGGGGGCCAAAAATAGATGCATATGGGACCCCACAAGAAAGGGTAGCAGACGAGGATGAAAATTTTACCATTTTGACTGAGGAAGTCCTATCGCTGAGTTAAGATTTAAACTAATTCAGGGCCATGGCGTCGACATCAGCGCTCTGCCAGAGTTGATCTATTAAAATAGCGTGATCCACCATATCGAACGCTGCACTAAGGTCGAGGAGAATTAAAATGGTGGAGCTTCCAGAGTTAGTGGCAAGGAGGAAGTCATTGTATACTCTTAGTGAGGCCAATTCTGTGCTGTGGAGGACCTTATAACCTGACTGTAATTTTTTCTGATATGTTGTTTTGATGTAGGTAGGGCAACAATAGGCTAAGAACAACTTTGTTAAGGACCTTAGACAGGAATGGCAGTTTTTGGGTGTGGAGGGATCTAGGTTGGGCTTTTTTTTTTCAGGAGGGTTGGACCACAGCACACTTGTACATTGGAACTGTCCCAGTGGCTTAGGAATTGAGGTACACAAAAGTACACAGGTTGAATCATGGTGCAAATGCAGGTTTCTTTACATGTGCACACAGTTAATACTTAAACTTGTTTGTCTGAGTCCCGATCACTATCTGTTAGACACATCTTCACTGCATTTCTGGAGTCCAGGATTCTCTGGTGTTCTGCAGCAGGTGTGTTTTGTTTTCCCTTCCTTGCTTGGAGCCCTCAGCATTCAATAGCCCAAGTCCAAAGTGGCTGCTTTTATTAAATTTTATATCAAAATATGACTCTTCGAACTTGGTCTATAAGATCTGAGATGGTCCTCTAAATCATTCCTTTTCCTATCCTTTTGTTCCATTGTTGTCCAAAATCTACCAGTCAGGTTCAGATTTCTGATTTATTGTCAGAGTGCATAGATGGGATCACATACAACCCTGAGATTCTTTTCCCTGCGGGAAAAGCCGAATGACCACTTAGTGGTAGTGAAAAAATAAACTATACTCAATGTACACATGTAATCAAATGAAGAAATGTAAACAAAGTGAACTGTGCAATACAGAGAGAAAAACATCAATAAAGGGCAAAAATAAGAGTCCTTAAATGAGTCCCTGATTGAGTTTGTTGTTGAGGAGTCTGATGGTGGAGGGGGAGCAGGTGTTCCTGAACCTGGTGGTGTGAGTCCTGTCGCACCAATACCTCTTTCCTGATGCCAACAGTGAGAACAGAGTGCGTGCTGGGTGGTATGTGTTATATAGGCAGGATAATGTGAACTATTTTGTATCTGCTTAAGGATACTGTAGTAACTGTAGTGCACCACTGTATATGTATATGTGAATGTGTGAAGTTTCCTGAGATGGTGGAAAACATCAGTAAGTAAAATCTCTTCTGTTATTTGAATCTTGCATCTCTAAGTTATTTAAGAAGCCATTGCAAGTAATGCCATGGTGGCAGCGGTATAAGAGAACAAGAATAATTTGCAAGTGACTGAAGTACGAAAGGGAAGAAGAGAAAAAAAATATTTCTGAAAAAAAATGGCTGGAGCAACAGCAGTTCACCTAGTGATGGACTGGGAGGCTGAAGACATTGTTGAATCATTTAAAAAGTTTCAGCAGAAGTGAAATTTAGCATTGGAAAACTGTCTTAAAAATGTGGGGGGATGTCACATGATGACAAGAGGAGCACCCTAATGATTCCCGCGGGACTAATTAAAAAAAGTGCATATTAAGAAAAGTTTTTTTTTAACTATTTTAAAAAGTTAATTAACAGAAGAAAGAAGATGTCGTCTAAGAAAGAAAAGACGCTTAAATTAACACCTAACAAAACATCAGAAGAAGAAAAAAGTTGGGCCTACCTTAACAACGAAGCAGGCCGCTGAAGTTCTCTTCGGATCCGCCGCCGAGGACCCTGGTGAGGGACCTTCCTCCGGAGCCCTCTTGGTGGCATCCCGTAAAGATGGCACTGGGGAAAAGCTAAAAGTGCATCGTACATGCCCGACTTCTCGCTCATGCGCGGTGCAGAAGGAAAAGAAAGTTGGAAGAAATGCAAGGTCTCTTAAAGTGGCAGACTGACGTCTCAACATCTGAACAAGAAGGAGATGGAAGAGGCTCCAGAAGAATATGAGAGTGAAGAAGAAATGTCAAGTTCAGAAGAGGAACGATTTAGAGGCAAGTAAAAGATTTTTTAAAAGGAGATGAATAAGATTGAAACAAAAATAGATGAACACATTTTTTAATCTTTTCATTTCAGCTGTTAAATTTTGATTATTTGTGCACTAATAAGTTCAGGTAGAAGCAGATATAGGAAATACACCTACACTTTCTGAACATTTCGACTAATACACTTCATATTATTATTCCTGAGCCCAAACGTTGACTTGTTACTTCTACTTGATGCTGCCTGGCCTGCTGTGTTCTTCCAGATTTGGGTATTTTCATCTGCAGATCTTTCTCATCTTCTATGTTTCATTTTTAGTTTTGTTTTGGAGAAGCAGGAGTTCTTTCTGCGAGATCCATAGGAAAGCTTTGGCCAACTCACCCTCTCCTTTCTAACCCCCAGTGGGATCCTATTTTCATATCTCTCTCATGGCTTAGATGTATTTTGGTCTATTTCAGGAGGTGATTTCAGATTTCCCACATTGATGGTCCCAGATATCGGCCTGGCAGTGATTCATGCCAGCAACGGGGGAATTTCCATTCTGATGTAAATGAGCCAAAATCTCCGAGGGGTACGCTGTTGTGCTGTCATTTTTGCTCTTCGGTTCCATTTTTAGCTTGAGATCAAATCAGAGCCAAGTTCTTGGCCTCTAGGATGGTTTTAGGTGATGAGAATTTCTTACAGTTTCTAACACTCAGTATATGCCTGTGAAAGAAAGAGACTGAATCCAATTCCCAGTTGAGCTTCCAACTCCTCTTCATGACCCATTTTATCCCAATTTGGAAAGACATTGCTCTTGCATCAACTCTGCTGGATCCAACATCAAATTCCTCCCACAACCACACAGTGAGAGTAACTCCACCAACCACACAGCAACAGTTCAAGAAACAGATTACCACCCCCTTCTCAAGCAAGCTTTGGGCAGGACAATGTATGCTGGACATGTCAGTGACGCTCACATGACTGATTTTTTTTTAATGGGGTGATATATTTGAGGTATGTTCATAAATCCTCACAGCTAACTGGCTTTATTTCCAAATTGTGTGATATATTTTATCAAAAATAAAGTCAGACAACACAGAAACAGATGTTCAGCCCGTTCACTCCAAGCAGTCTCCCTCCACACTCATTCCAATATATTCTCCTCAATCTGAAAAAAAAATCCACGATAGGTAAAAACTTTCATAAGAAGTTGGTTGAAAAGTAAAACTTGTCGGCGCAACCATAATCCTAATTGAAAAGTTAAACAGCAAAGTGAAACGGCCACAAGGAAAGACAGTCACTCACAGAACGTTCGTTCACACTTGCAACGAGACTTGATTCAGCTTTATATTTCATTGAAGATTTGCCAAGAACTCATATTTCTGAGGACATAAGGATCCTCTACAATCAGAATCCTTTCAATTGTGCATTGCTGACTCCTTTTGTAGAAATAGACCCTGACAGGTGCAGATAAGCACTTTTTTTCTCTCGTATCCAGAGGAACAGAGTCAAGTTCCTGGTTGAAAATTACTTGACATTTCTCCCATTCCATTGGATTGTAAATATCTCGTTGAACAGTGTTCGGTTTAACCTGATGACAAGCAGATGGATTCAAACTTTGCCTGGTATACCAGCATAATGACAGTAAAGTTTATTACATCACATCACATGTGTGGATTGAAGTAACAGCAGAGACCGTGAATTAAGTAAAAACAATGCTGGAGAAACTCAGTAAATACAATTAAGTCCTGTAAGCAAAACTGAATCATGCTAAAATAAATCATTTTGCAATATTATTCTCGAGGCATCAAGGAATGAAGTTTTGCATTTTATTCCATTCTCCTCACCCCTCATTTCACGTTTCCTGTCAAACTTTGATTGAAGATTGAGGGTAAAATAATTTCTGGCCTCATACATGCTGACTCTTAGGCTATCTGCAGCACACACTGCAGGGAACAACAAAGAAATAATTTATCAGAAAATGTGCTTGCTCCAACCCTGGTTGTAACTTAGCACATGTTGAAGTGCTCACTCATTGACGGGTTTGACTCAGGTTGTAAGAGCCCATTCAGCTGTAAATAGACAGGTTTCAAGAGGCCATTAAATTTAATTCATGACTGACCACCAGTAAATTGGAGGAGCAACCCCTAATTTTCTGTCTCAGCTTCTCTCCAGCCAGATGGTATTAACGTTGATTTCTCCAGTTCCTGCTAGCCTACTCCCCGTTCTTCCTCTCTCTTCTCAATCCCTCCATCTCCTTTCATCCAGCTCTCCACCCCCTTCCCTCCCAACACATCTCTATCCCTCCCAACACATCCCCCACCCCAGCCCCTCCTTACTTGCTGGTTAGCCCCTCCTTCCCTTATCCACCTATTACCTCCTTCCTGTGGGGATGTGCTTCTCCCCCTCCCCTCCCGCCCCCCACCATTTTGTTCAGGCCCCTGCACATATTTTGTCCATAACTTGATGAAGGGCTCAAGCCTGAAATTTTGGTTATGTATCTTTATCATTTCCATATAAAGTTCATTGTGTGACGTACTGAGTTTCTCCAGCATTGTGTTTTTACTTCATTCACAATGTCTGCTGTTACTTCAATCCACACATGTGCTTTGATGTGATAAACTTTATTGTCATTATGCTGGTATACCAGGCAATGAAACATGATTAGCATCGACCAGAATGCAAAATAGAATACAATACAATAAACACACAATAAAAAACACACAATTAACCATATACAAAAAGACTGCAATAATCTAAAATAAATTATTAAAAAAAGATTCCCGATTCTGAAATATAAGTGCAGCACTGTTCAACGCCGTGAATTGTTATTTAATATTATTACGGCTGTGGTGCTACCACTATGTGTATAGATGTATGTATGTGCTGTATGGGCTGGCCCGCCCCCTGAACCTGTGAATCCTCCCTCCCAAGTATCACCATAAAGGCTGTCACACCCAAACCCCTTCCTCAGTACCTGCCTTGGAACTGGGCCAGCAACATCAAAGCTGTGCTGACACTTTAAGGTGACTAAAGCCTATTAATCATGACTCTCTGTCCGATTGTGGTTGATTGGTACTACAACAGCTTTCATGAATAAAAGGTTCTTTTTAAGTCTGGTAGTTCTCGAGTAAATAGTTCATGGTTAGGGTGTGTTGAGCCTTTAGTAGTCCTTGCCCTGTCCAAACATCATCCCCCTGTAGATAGATTCAATGGTAGGCAATTGCATTCTAACAATCCTTTGGGCAGTTTTCATTACCCTCTGAAGTGCCTTCCTATCTTGTGCAGAACAATTCCTGTAGCACACAGAAATACTGCATGTCAGCACACTTTCAATAGTACATCTATAGAAATCCAACAGGACTTTGGAGCTGTGGTGTAACTTCCCCATATATCTCAAAAACTAAAAATGTTGTTGTGCCTTTTGATCAACATTGATTAATTCAAAGGCCAAGTGAGATCAGCAGAGATATGGACCCCCAGGAATTTGAAGCTCTGTAACTACTCCATCAGTGTAAATCGGGACATCCGTGTGGCTTCCTACCTGTCGAAAGTCCACAATGATCTCTTTTATCTTCTGGCTATTGAGTAACAAATTGTTATTAGCCCACCACAAGGCTAAGTGCTGAACCTCACCCCTTTAGGCCATTTCATCATCCCCACCACTGTGGAGTCATCTGTGAACCTTATAATTAAGTTTGAGCTGTACATAGGAGCGCAGTCAGAGGTAAAGATGGAATACAAAAGGGGGCTCAGCACGCCACCCTGGAGGCATTCCAGTGTTCAAGGTGAGACTGGAGGAAAATATATTATCCAACCTAACTGACTGGTGTCAGTTAGAAAGGAAATCCAGAATCCAATTACAAAGGGACGATCTGATACCATACGAACAAAGATTGGTTATCAGCTTTGATGGTACAACAGCGTTGAAAGGTGAACTATAATCAATAAATAGTAATGGTCTATCCAGGTGAATCATAGCAGTGTAGCATTGTTGAAATGGGATCCTCTGTCAACCTATTAGCACAGTAGATGAATTGATGTTGATCCATAGTGGCAGGGAAACAAGATTTTAGATGAGATAAAACCACCCTCTCGCAACATTTCTCAATGATGGGAATAAGTGCAACAGGACGGTCGTCATTCAGACTCATGGTGGTAGAGAATCTTATTGATCCAGTTGAATTAACATGAATTTCATGAACCAGGTTACAATTGCAGTTACTTGCAAGCATGATGGGTAGGTGTGGAATCATTATGAATGTCCCTATCAAGCAAAGTTTATTGTGATCTGTGTACAACCCAATGAAACAGCGCTCTCCGATCCTTGGTGCCAAACATACAGATACACAATCAGACATAACACAAGAACAGAAATACAATACATATGCAGGATACGTATTCGTGTACACACATAAATAAATAAATAAATATTGTTTTGTAAATCTGAGAGACTTGAATGGTTAACGCGATCGGTTCCTTAGTTCATTCAGCATTCTCACTTCCTGTGGGAAGAAGCTGTTCCTCACTCTGGTAGTACTGACTTGGATACTCCTTTACCTCTTTCCTGATGGGACCAGATGAAAGATGTTGTATGCAAGGTGAAAAGGGTCCTCAAGGATTTTGGGTGCACTCTTCAGACATTGTTCCCGGTAGATCGTGTCATTGAGTTTGGTGGGGGGGGGGGAATGGTGTGGAGGGAGACTCAGTGATCCTCCCTGCCACTCTTACGGTCCTGTGGATTGACCTCTGATCCTTTTCTCTGCAGCAACTGTTCTGCACCTGTGATGTATCTGGTCAGGATGCTCTCAATACAGCTCCTAAAGAAGACTGACGTAACAGTGACGAGTAGCTTTGCCCGCTTCAGTCTTCTCAGGATATGCTGCACCTTCCTGACAAGTGAGGAGATGTGTGTACTCCAGGGAACTTGGTGCTCTCCACTCTCTCCATTACAGAGTTGTTGATGTGTAGTGGAGGGTGGTCATTCCTGGTCCTCCTGAAGTCCATGATCATTTCCTTTGTCTTGTCCACATCGAGACTCAGGTTGTTACTTTCACACCATATCATGAGATTTTCCACCTCTTCTCTGTAGTGCGATTCATCGTTGTTGCTGATGAGGTCGACTACTGCAAACTGGATGACCCTGTTGGAGCTGGATCTGGTGATGCAGTCGTTGGTCAACATGAACAGGAGCAGCTCAAGGGCACCAGTGCTTAGCGTAATGGTGCTTGACATTCTGCTACCGACCTGGATAGATTGTGGTCTTTCCGTTAGCTCAGTGCACTCTTTGAAATGGAAGTGAAGAGCCTAAATTTAACCTTTGATCTATGATGTGAGCTGACTTTGACTGTACCACTGTCAGGACTGATGTGATTAGTCTCCATCTCAATGAATTTGGTAAACATAGGCAGTACATGATCCAGATCTGAGCATCATTAGTGATAATACACTTGAAGTGTGAGGAAATGAACAGCCCTTTTGAATAATAGAAAATGAAATAAGGAGATAATCGCAAGTATGGAATTCAGAACACAATGACAGTGTTGGAAAGGCCTCCGGGAAGACAGGACATCAGATTTTGTTTGCACGTCATAGAAGTGATTCCAATGAGTTCTGGAGAATGTGTGATGTTCAGAAGATCTGAATCGATACTAACAGAATTTACATTTATTGACATGCTAATTGATAATTCTATTTTTTTTTACTGGAGATGCACCACAGTAATAGCTCATTCCAGCACACAATCAATAGATCGTGACATTAGCAAGAATTTGGATGGAAAGAGAGCCCAGCTTGCTGCAATCTTACATATGGTGGTTGGAATAAACATCTTTTGCCCTGTTTCGGGTGACATACTCCATTGGTTACATTCAACAGTGTATAAATCCAACAACAAAGTTGAACGATATCTCTTTTTTAGAGGGACAGCATGCTAACAGGCCCTCCCAGCACATGAGCCTGTGCCACCCAAATACACAAATCAACCTACAAACTGCATCTGTTTTTGGAGAATGGGAGCATTGGATTTGAACCTAGATTGTTGCAGTTATACCAGCCTTGCACTAACCACTGCACTAACTGTGCTACCCTGACCAAACATATTGCCTCTCTTATTCCCACCCTCTCCTTTTCCAGTCTCTGCACTCATCCACCTCAAATGCATATTCCTAAATTAAACCTGGAAGAGGTTATAAAAGGGAAAAAAAAATGAGGCCAATAAAGAGAGGCTTGAACTGATACAGAACTGTTGTCATGTAGCTGCCTCAAGTAGAGTTATCATTGAAATGGAGAATGATTTCTTTTCCAAACATAAACTTGATTCTGAATAAATTATTTACAAAACAGAAAACTGTTCAAAGTCTCTTCACATCCTTCATGTCATGTCCATACATTCTCATCACTGGAAATTGTTACATATACTCTCTATTCACACTATTGCCACAGTTGTGGACCCTTCTTGTTACTCCCTCTCCAAAGTTTAAGGGATTTATGCTCAGTCTCAACCCTTCAACGCCCAAGAACTCTAGAAAGTGGAAATGTAGAATTATGGATAAATGTACAGTACAGTGGCTTTCTGTCCTTAACAGAGGTATTTAACATTATGAGGGGCTTTAGATAGGATGGAGAGCCAGCACCTATTTTTCCCAGGTGACAAAAACAAATCCCCAAGGACATCTTTTTGAGGTGAGGAGAGGAAATATCCGGGGAAATGTCAGACGGAGCTATTTATTTTATGCAGAGTGTGGTTGGTGTCTGGAATGCATTGCCAGAGTGAATTAGTAAAAACACAATGCTGGAAAAACTCAGCAGGTCAAACAGGGTACTTTGTAGAGCAAAATTAAAATACATAATCAACGTTTTAGGCTTGAGCCCTTCTTCAAGGTATGGAGCTAGATTTTTGTCCATACCTTGATGAAGATAGTTTGTCCATACATTTTGTCCATGAAGGGCTCAAGCCAAAGCATGGGTTATGTATCATCACATTACACTGCACACACTAACCATCTGAGACCCTTATATGTACCAAACAATATTTATTCATGTATTTGTATACATTAAATACTTGTCCTGCATATGTATTGTTTTTTTCTGTCTGTTTGTTATGTCCAGTTGTGTGTCTACATGTTTTACACCAAAGACTGGAGAGCGCAGTTTTGTCTGGTGGTACTTGTACAATGAGTTGACAATAAACTTGACTTGATCTTTGCTTATATAAAATAAAATCTTTGTCTTGCTGATTTTCTCCAGCATTGTGTTTTTTACTTCAGCCACAGTGTCTGCAGACTTTCGTGTTTTAGTCTTGCCAAGGTTGGATGTTGGTGCAATAGGGACATTCAAAAGACTCTTCGACAGGCACATAGAAGGTTAAGGATGTGAGGTAAGGATGGATTAAATTGTTTTTGAAAATGTTTACATAATTCAGCGCAACATTGTTGGGTTGAAGGGTCTGTAGTGTGCAGTAATTTTCTACGTTCTATGTAACCTTTTATGTAGGTATGTGCTCAAGTGAAGATCACGACTTTTCAAGTATACATCCAGGTACTTTTAAGGTATGATGAGCATTTTGCATCAGATTCCCTTTCTGACAGTGACTTCCATGCCCCTTAGGTGAAAAGAAAAATTCCTAATCTTTTTCATACTTCTAGTTGTCCCAACTCTGTGTCCTCTTTTTTTCTGATGCTTCAGCTGGGGAAGATAGGTCCTCAATTGTCTAATTCATTCAAAATTTGAGGCACCCCAGACTCCACTGTTCCAAAAGAAAGCAAACCCAGCCCATGTAATCATTCAGAGCTATAATCCTTCTGTAACCAATGCTCCATTTTGGCCTTTTCCAACCAGACAGCATTGACCTCCAATGTCCTGCTCTTTCCCAATTCCTGTCTCCTTTCTTCTAGCTCCCCAGCATTCCCCCTTCCTTCTGCTATTAGAGAGCTACCTTTGGCTTTCTCCCCCTCTCACTTCATGCTTTTTTCTCTTCTCCTCCAGGCTCTTTCTTTCCTAATTCCTCTGTCTCCTTTCCTCTAGCTCCCCATCCCTTCCCTTCTTTCTCCTATCTGCCTTTCTTAGCCCTCCATCCTCTCCCCATCACTTCTCAGCTTCCTGTGAGCCTGTACTCCTCCCCCCACCTTCCTCTTCCCCCTCTTCTCTTCTCCTCCTCCCTGTCCCCCAGCTTTTTGTTAAGCCGTCTGCCTGTTTAATGAAATGCCCAGGCCCGAAACGTGGATTATCTTTTACTTTCTATGGACGCTCCATGGTCTTCTGAGTTTTTCCAGCACTTTTTTGTATTGTACTTGACCCCAGCAGCTGCAGACTTTCTTGTTTAACTCAGGTTTATTCTATTGAAGTGAAGAAGACTTGGGGGGAAGAGGAGATTTAATTGATACATATAAAACTATGAAATGTGTGAAGAGACAAATAAGCAACATCAATTTAATAATTGGGAGGACGATTAAAGTTGAATGAAGAAAAATAAATTCTCACACAGTTAGGGGAAGAGGGGTGGGGAAATGACTAGAGCTCACTTGCTTAAAGGGAGAAGGTCGCAGAAATCCTCATTGCACCCAGCATGCTCCAAGATGTGCACTTCAGAGTCTGAACCTACAAGGCCTCAGACTGAGAGCGAGGAGGTAACAGTATTCTAAATAGTTACAGTTTTGGTGAGGTTGAACTCAATGGTCTGAAAGGTCTTCACTGCGCTGGAAGCTAGGATTCTATGAGCATTGGGTATGACACTGATACACCTGAGAAGAGAGACAGGATCTTGCTTTATCATTTTGTCTGAAACCCACGACTCTAACATTCCATGACCCCATGTCAGCCTAAATTTTTTTCAAGTCCCTGAAATGGAAATGGAAATCATGACCTTTTGCCTCAAAGGCAATGAAAGCTATCACTGAGTCATCACAAATGGCCTGAAGAGGTCTCCCATCAATAGCTATGTCATCAGGGAAAAAATTGCAATTCAATTGCCTGTAACAAGTAGCACACAATTTTAGAGTGAATGCTGGAGTTACTGGGAGCATCGTCAAAGACTTTATTTTCAAGAACTTCAATCCAATCACATTCAAATTATTCAGGAGGCACTTTTGTGGGGAACTGTCTTTGGAAATAAAGGCCGTCCTGTAAAGCCTTACCTGATGACATCAATGTACGCGTCAAAAGGAACTAAAATAAGGTCTATTCATCCATCAGAATCAATTCTGATTAACTTTAAACCTGCTGGAGGTACACTTCAATTCCCTGGATAAATCTATTACTGAGAATCTAGACACCAGAAAAAAATGAAAATAGATGCTATTGAAACATGGAAACCTTTCTGACATACTTGCAAAGGATTATTGGCACAGATACCTTCACCCCCCCCCCCACCAAAAGACAGTCAAGATTGAGTGAGGTGCTAAAATATTTAAAAATCTTGAAGCACAAAGAGGATTGTTCTGCCAACCCATTTTTCAGAAGAAAGGATGAGATGAAAAATGTTGATAAGGCTGGAAATCGAAAGCAAAAACGGAAGTGTGGTGGAACAGGGTATTGCAGGCCTTCCGTCCCTGTAGCTCCTTCCCGCAAGATCCCTAATGAAGGCTGAGAGCTCTAGTCTCGCCCTTCCGTCAGCAGCATGTAAAGGCATGCCGAGGTTTTCTAATTAATAAAGCCTTTGGGTGGTTATTGACCATGCCTCAGGAAAATTCTGGAAAAACTTGACACCTATGGGGAGAGAAATAGAATTAATATTTCACGCCAATGGCTTTTACTCAGATCATCAGAACGTGAAACATTTATTCGTTAAGGTGAAAAATAAAATTGGTGGCGCTGCCAGAGCTACTGTAGCGACAACACTGCTACTGTTTCGGACTTGAGGAGAGCAGGGAGCGGAGACACAGTGCTCCCATGGGGTCCAACCAACGAGTCTGCCCGTAGGCTTTAAACGGCCTGTTAAAGGAGCCGACAGTGGTTTATTTTAAAATCCCACGACCGTGCAGTCTGGGCACCATAAAATGGGAGCTTCCCCTCCCCCATTTGAGAAGGAGCAGCAGACAAGACGATCCATGGGTTGGTGACCTTGGCAGTCGGCCAGTGAGGGCTCTGATGCTGAAGAACACACAGGAGGCGGGCTGTTGGAGGTGAAGGCTGTGTGCGACCGTGGTCAAGGAACTCACGCCAGGCTGCAGACTGCTGGAGACCGGCTCAGAGGAGTTAATTCCTGGAGCTCAGGTTGCTCTGAATGATGAGATGGACTGAAAGCTGTGTGGCTGCAGGAGAGCTGGAGATGAACCCATGGGCATAAATGACTCGGAGGGCCTCTCTTTTGCTTTTCTTTCTCTGGCAATATGGGACACTTGGCAATTTTTGCAGAGAGTGGAGCTTTTTCCGTCTTACGATAGACTAAAGGAAATGCCATACAACGTCACGTTTTTCTGTCTTATTACATGACAATAAAATGATCTTGAATCTTGAATTAACTCAGTTTCTCTCTCCACATGCTGCCATTTCTGCATTCCTTATTTTTTTTATCCTGGGCAGGTCGCCCATTTGAATCAGTATTAAAGGCTTTGCTCCCAGTTTAGTTGAGAAAGGCTTGGTTTGATGGTGAGGAAACACAACTGTTGGGAGGATCTTGATGGTGAGGTATGAAAGTCAACATAAACAGTGTTGAAGGGAGGCTCTCCTGCTACAGCAATGTTGAAAGTCAAGGAGAGAAGCTTTAAAAAAAGGAAATGCCTCTTAATATTCCTTTTGGAAAATAAACGTTACTCACAATAAAACTGTGTAAAGTTAAAATTGTGCGTTCTTTTGCATCCTTTGGGCCATATTCATTCCATTACTGTTACATTCATCCTCTGATTTGCTACATAGCATGAATGCCACTACTGTGGTCCCTCTTAGATACTCCTCTCTCTGTTGCTTGAGGAGCACCCTCTCTGGTCTCAATCCCTCAATGTCTGGTAGCAGAAGGGTCTAGTCTGGGGGCCTGATAAGCATCTCTCTACCTGAGCATTTCCCAATCCCAGCAAGCTTGTCTTCCCTGCCGTTGGATCATATTTCATTGATGGAAACCACCCCCACTGTGATCATAGCAGTTAACATGATTTCCAATGTCCTGGGAAACCCAACCCCTGATCATTAAGTTAACAATAATTAAAAGCAGTGAGATATCCCCTCTTCAAGATGTAATGATTAACTCGCCAATCAGAAATGAAGTATTCATCTGACTGCAAAAATGTTTTGTTCTGCAGGTCCAGATCTGTGATGTTGTTTCTCATGGTAAAATATTCAATACTTCTCCATCCTGCCAAGCATCCATAGGGATAATAAATAAAATCAGGCTTTTATTCTTTTTAATCATTGAGCTTCAGTTTATCAATTCCTTGTGAAGAAAGCACTCCAACATCTCTACCTTCCAAGGAATCTGAAGAGATTTGGCATGATAAGGCTCTATCAAATTTCTACAGGTGCACTGTGGAAAGTATACAGACTAGTTTGGGAATTTGACTGCTCAAGAACGGTGGAAGACTCCAGAAGGTAACAAACTTAGCCAGGTTCATCACAGGCTCTGACCTCTCCTCTAATGAATGCATCTTAGTGAAGTGTGCTGCCTCAGGAAGGCATCCAACGTTATGAAGGGCCCGCATTGCCCTCGTCACGCCCTCTTCTCACAGCTACCTGTGAGCAGAAGGTACAGAGGCCTGAAGTCCAGCACCTCTAGGTTCAAGAACAGATCCTTTCCGACAGTTATCAGGCTCCTTACTACATTTATCAGGGACTGCTCCAACACTACAAAAGGATTGTCTGCACAATTACTGTCACTTTTTGCACAAGGATAACTGAATATTTATGAGCTGTATATTTTAATTATATATTTGTCTTTTTAAATTGAATTAAGCATTTAGTGTGTAGTTGCTTTTTTTTGGTTTTATTGTGGGTTTTTTTTCACAAAGTATCTGTAAGTGTTTCAGACCATGCCTAATGTCTATTGAAATGAGTTCATTATCATTATGAATGGTTTTCTTCAATTTTCTGTTATAATTTTACCCTTTGACGAGGCAGTTCATCTCTTTAGAAAGCTAACTACGAAAGGTGAATGGGTTCTGCTGAACTCAGCAAGTCGCATACTCTCCTGGTATGACTGGTAAGCCAAGATGAACAAAGGTGTTGTCCCTCAAGGAAACCTGTACATGTCACCTCCCTTTCACCAAGGTCCTGACTCACTGAGATTCCTGGGTATCCAGCCCAATTCTGGTTAGTACCAAGGGAAATGTGCTTCACTGTATGTTTGTCAGCCAGTATTCAATGTGGGGGGAAGATAGTCAAGAAGAATTTTAATGAGACACATTTTAATAACAGGACATCCATGCACCAGACATTCCCAGGATTCCTTGTCACTGAGCACTGTCTATATCCATGTCAATATTGGGCTAAGTGTTCAATTGATCAGAAAAAGCATATTTATTCTCAGATACTGTGATGAACTTTTTTAAAACTTGGAGAAAGAGGCAAAGAAATTAATTAGGAAAGAAAAGATGTATTATGAAAGTATAGTAAGATTTTTTTTAAATAATATGAAGAGTAAAAGATATAAGGATAGATGTAGGATCAATTGAAAATGATGCTGGAGAAATTATCATGGGTAACAAAGAAATGGTGGAGGAATTAAATACGTATTTTGCATCAGACTTCACCGAGGAAGACCATAGTAAGAGAACGAGCAGAAGTAAATACAATCAGGATTACTGGAGAGATGGTGCTTAGTAAGCTGAATGGACTAAAAATAGATAAGTCTCCCTGATCAGATGAGGTGCACCCATGGTTCTGAAGGAGGTGGCTTTGGAGATTGTGGAGGCATTGGAAATGATTTTCCAGAAATCAATAGACTCTGGTGTGGTTCCAGAGGATTGGAAGGTTGCAAATGTAGTTCCGCTGTTTAAGAAAGGAGGAATGCAGAAAAAATTAGTCTGATGTCAGTTGTTGGAAAGTTATTGGAGTTGATCCTCAAAGATGAGGTTATGAAATATCTAGAGGTGAATGGCATGATAGGTCCAAGCCAACATGGATTCATGAAGGGAAGATCCTGCCTGACCAACCTATTGGAATTTTTTGAGAAAATCTCAAGCAGGGTGGACAAGGGAGAGGCTATGGATGTGATATATTTGGATTTTGAAAAGGCCTACAATAAGGTGTCACATAAGAGGCTACTTTAATAAGATGAGAGCCCATTGAATTACAGGAAAAGTATTAGATTGGATGGAACATTGGCTGATCAGCAAGAAGCAAAGAGTGGGATAATAGGATCGTGTTCTGTTTGGTTGCCAGTTACTAGTGGTGTTCCGCAGGGGTCAATGTTGGGACCGCTTCTTGTTACAATATTGATGATTTAGATTATGGACTGAATTGTTTTGTGGCTAAGTTTTCAGATGACACCAAGGTAGGTGGTGGAGTAGGAAGTGTTGAAGAAACCAAAAGGTTACAGAGAGACTTGGACAGTTTAGGAGAGGGGGCAAAGCAATGGGAGATGAGATACAATGTTGAGAAATATACGGTTGTACATTTTGGAAGAAGAAATAAACCGGCAGATTATTATTTAGCTGGGCATAAAATTTAAAATTCGAAAGTGCAAAGGGACTTTGGGGTCTTCATGCAGCATAACCTAAAGGTTAACCACCAGGTTGGATCGGCAGTAAAGAAAGTGAAAGCAATGTTGACATTCATTTCAAGTGGATTAGTGTACAAGAGTAAAGAGCTATTGATTAAGCTCTATGGGGCACTGGTGATACCTTATTTGGAGTATTGTGTGTAGTTTTGGGCCCCTTATCTCACAATGGATGTAATAATGTTGGAGAATGTAAGGAGAAGATTTACCAGGTGATTCAGCCTTAGGAGATGAACCCATTTCCCCCCCCCCCACCCATCCAATACAACCCACATACGTCGACCCCGGACCCCCCGACCACTCCTCTGTGCGGGCATCACACCAGCTGCACACACCCCTGCTGCCAGCACTCCCCCCCCCAACTTCCCCTCTGACCAGTGACCAGGAGCCAGTCCTAAGATGGTCACAGAGACCCAGGCAGCTGCCGAATCATCTCAACCTGTAAATATTGTATATACATAGTGGGTGCGATTCCTTGTTACTGCCCCCCCACCCTCCCCCCCCGGGATAATTTTAAAGGTGGTGAATGTGGTGGTACACTACCAGCCTACTGCAGGGGGCAACCTCTGTACCTGCAGGAGTGTAAGGGGACAGGACAACACCTGGCCGGCTGTCAATCAGTTGGCCTGAATAGATCAAGCCCCACCCGGTCAGGTGTCACTCACCCTCTGGGATATAAGCCTGCGCTGCCCTCCCGAGGCCTCACACTGAGTTGCTGCAGCCACAGCCAGCCTGGGTCTGTGGAAGTCCTTGTGGATTAAAGCCTGTTGTACAGTCTTTACCTTGTGTGAGTCTGATTCTGTCTAACAGTGCACCACAAAAAGTTGCCAACAATTTTTCTCTATGTACTGCAAGTTACGATCTTATCTTGGGAACTATTGTTGGTGCCTCAATAGCCTGTAGTTAAAGATATTTCAGGGACACTGTCCTTAATTTCCATTTAGTACCTCTTTTTAAATGAACGTTGAAATACTGATTTGCCTATGGTACTTCATCGAGTTAGTTGGTCATGTTATTTTTAAGATTTCACTGCAGTTCCCAGCATTTTACTCCCAAAGGGATAAAGCAAACTTAAAAATGAAATACATACTGGGTTATCTGAGTTAAACAAAGACTGAGGAACTGACACTGTTCTATGGATGAACAGTGCCAGAAGAACCAGAGTTAAGCTTTCCACACCAGCAAATTTTCACATCACACAAAAAATTCACTGCAATGTTTTTTCTCTGTTTATTTATGTATTCAGTTTTGTCGGGATGAGGGATGTTTGTCTGTAAACTGGAACAAAATCCCACTTTGCATTTAATGGTAGCATCAATCATTATTAAGGAAGATTGAGTTCAGAGCAAATGTAACATTGAGGTCTCTCCACACTCCCTTTGAAGGCACCTAAATCCCCAAGCTCCGAGCAGCAGCAATTTATCTGCCAGGATTTTCTTGTCACTGTAAAACTTGTGAAGTGGAATGGCTGTGCATTAATGACAATTGGTCTGCGCTTATGAGTAGATTTGAACTGCTATCAAATGCCTGCCTCAACAATTCTTTTCACTTAGGTCTTACTTTGGTATTCCGCAATCAAACATTTGTCATTCAAAATGATTATCAAATTAAATTGTTAGGATAATGTGCTAATTCTTGTTATGACATTTTAATGCAGTTGAATGCTAAATGTACATGAATGAAATATATATAGTGATATCAATTTAAAATAAGGCAACAGTCTGGCAACTCCCAGAATTGTAATTGTTGCATAATTAGGTTCAGACATTAAAAATGCTAAAAAATAACAATGTAGTGGAAATTCATTTTCAGTATCAAATCAGTCAGCTGGTATACACTCCACCCAACATTTAATTTCACTAACAGTATTTGATCTGATGGATGCCACACTGTTTGTTACAATCTGAGACAAATTTGCCGCAGGGATGATTCAAGAACTGATCCGCCTGCAATTAAAGCTTTGTGCTGAGTGCTTCCAACACACTTCAAAATGTCGCACATGCATATTTTCATCACTCTGATCATTTATAATGGTTCTCAAGGTAAGGAAAAGGATTTGCAGGCATACAATAACCAAAATGTTACAGCGATATAAATCGTTATTTCTTGACTAAGCCTTACGTTCTTTCTGAATTTTTCTCTGTACACTATGTAGAGATCATCCTGATCACTAGAGGGAGTCAGAGAGAAGTTTGTTCTAGATTGGGGTTGGATTAAAGATGGATGCCTCCACAAGGTGTGTGTACTTTAGCTAATAAAGTATAGTTGTTTTATTACCATAAAAGAAACATCACATGGTACCAGAATGCAGAGTGTGTATCAGTCATGGTCAGCAGAGATATGGAGAGAGTAAATATGCCTGACGCTGTAAATTGGACTGGAAATGTTGACTATGAGTGAAGGTTGTTCAAACAAAGATTCATGCTGCACCTGCAAGCCATTGGACTCTATAACAAACCAGATACATGGAAGATTGCTCTTCCACTTAACATGGTAGGATCTCAAGCACTAGAAGTTTTCAATACATTTTTTTTTTGCCGACGCAGCTGACCAGGGCAAGTGTGGCAAGGTTGTCGAGATGAACACTGTTCACCAAAGAACAATGTAACATTTGAGAGTTACGTGTTTTGCTAGCACACACAGCTGCAGGGAGAGAGTTCTGATTTTTTTTTTTCATGGACTTGAAATTAAAAGCAAGAACATGCAATTTTGGATCACTGCAAGATTTAATGTTCCATGATCAAATTGTGTTTGGAATTATTAATAAAAAAATGAGAGAGAGGTTGCTGTGAGAGACAGAGCTTACCTTAGCTGGAGCTGTGAAGATATGCCATGCCAGTGAATTAGCTCTGCAGCTTGGAAAAAAGTTTAGTGAGAGTGCAAAAGCTCGTGAAAATGAAGACATAGCTGTAGTCACAGTGCATGTCCCCACACAAATAAACAAAAAACAAGATATAGGAAACAACAAAAAGATGGAAAGTGCAAATGATGTGGCATTCAGCATGCACCAAAACAATGCCCCACCTATGGAAAACCTGTAATAAGTGCAAAGGGAAGAATCAATATGCAAAGCAATATTTTTACAAATGGAAACAAAACAGAACTGTCAATGTGCACCCTGTACACACTATAGAAGAATCTGCCCTCAGTGATACACTTTCGTTGGCATGGTGGTGCAGGAAGATTATAAACCAACACTGAGCAGCCAAGTGGAAACAAACTCGAGCAGGGCAAGTGGAATGTTGTTACAAATGGAATAAATATTCTTGTTATGTCTCTGTGTTACTTCGGAGGCTTCTTAAATAACTTAGAGATGCAAGATTTAAAAAAAACAGAAGAGACTTTACTTACTGATGTCTTCCACCATCTCAGAAAACTGTTCACACACTCACATATACATATACATATGGCCCTCAGTGGGGCGCAACAGTTACAAAATTGTTCACATTATCCTGACTATATAACATCGCTCTTTCTCAAGATAAAGAAAAATATAGTGTTCTTTATCACTTTCTTTCCAGTGCAACTTAAGAATCTGAATTTGTACACTAGTTCATTTACACAACTATTTTTAAAAAGCTTTTATCGATATCGCACTGGCGACAGTATGTTGCTTCGCCATCTTGTGCATTTGCTGTGACCACTAGGCTCTGTGTTGCTGCTACATGTGGAGATGATGTAGCTTGTTGTGCTTCACCTGACAACTGTTGTGTTGATGTTTTGGTATTAGTGGTTGTGGTCTCTTCACTTGATACCCCACTTGATATTGGTGTTGCAGGTTTTGCTGGAATTAAGTTTTCTGCTTCATCGCATCTTGTGTCGGCCGGATGTGAACTCTGTCCCTCCTCAGCTGATTGCCAGAGTTTGTCTCGACAATGTATGATCTTGGTGTCTCAACTTCTCTGATGACCTTTGCTGGGGTCTATGTTTTCAACATCGGCTCTTGAATATGCACATGCTGTCACGTAAAGAGTTCAGGCAATGTTTGTGCATATTTGTTGTAATACTGGCGTCCTTCTTCTTGCGCGTCAGCCAGTCTTCTTCTGGTTTCTTCCTGGTCTTCTGGGGGATGTAGTTTGTTTGTCAGAGTTGTTTTATATCTCTTCCCATTTCAAAGTTCTTCCAGGGATTTCATAAAGGTGTTGCTCGTAAAGATAGAAGAGCTAGGGATGGGTCTTCTTTTGTTTCACGACACTTAACTAGTGTCTGTTTCACAGTTTGCACTTGCTCTCAATGAACCCATGACCTTTGGGGTAGTATGGGGATGATGTAGTGATAACAAACTCATATTTGGCAGCCAGCTTTCTGAATTCTTGTAATATGAACTGTGTTCCATTGACACATATTACTTGCTCGGGTATTCCTTGTTCAGCAAGGAGCACTCTCACATCTGAGGTGATAGTTGATCCCCTCAGGTCATTCGCCCTTCTGACGAAAGGAAACTTAGAGTAGTAACAGGCTACTATTAAATATCACTCTTGATTCTTGGTGAACAAGTCTGCTCCTACTGTGTGCCATGGCCTTGTGGAAATCATTTCCTCTTTTTGTTGTATGTTTCTGTTGATACTTTTGGATATCTTCTTCGTCTTGATCTCATAATTGACAGAGACCAACTGCAACTCTTGGCAGCCATCCAGACCTAGAATTGCTGGTCCGTCTGCATCTACCAAGTAGAACTTACAGAGGATGTTCTATCCATTATGGCAGCCATTGATCTTAGCTCTCTGTAGCATGAATAAAAGCTCTCACAACCGGAAGGAGAACAAATGCTTTTATTAGCTTATAACTATGGGTAAGGTTTCACAGTAGTCTTCAGAAGGGTTCTGGGTTTGGGCGGGAAACCGGAGTTATATGTGAACAGATGGGGGCAGAGCCGGGAGGCAGAACCAGCCATCAGCACAACACACGAACAGTGAATCCCATTCACTGCATTCACCCCATCCTGTAGAATTTAGGTATGTGAATGAAGACAGAGAACATGGGTTCAGAGAAGAAAAAAAGTTTAAAAATATACAGTTATTTAGAAATTTACAGATTTAAGTGGTCCAGGGGTCTAGAGATCCTGGTGGAGCACTTTAGAACCAGGGGGGCCTTGGACTCCTTGGGTCTCCTGGTCCCTTTGTGAGGGAAGAGAGGCAGGCTGGGTCTCTGGCTCAATGATGGAGGGGGAAGTACTTTCCTCCTGAACCGGATCCCCTGAGGCCCTAACTGGGGGTGGTAAGAATGAGCTCCATGCCTCGCAGGGTACTTGAAGCAATGGACATTCTGTTCTGGTGGGTGCCAACTCGCTGATGGAGACTGTGTCCTCTCTGCCATCTGGGTACTCCTCATAGGCGTACATGGGATTGGCATGGAGCAGTTTCAACCTTTCCACAAGGGTATCCGTCTTGCTTCTCCTCACGTGCTTCCTGAGAAGGATTGGACTAGGAGTGGTGAGTCGGGCTGGGAGTGTAGTTTCCCAATGCAGACCTTCTTTTGAAATTGAATAGGAGCTCATGAAGAGTAGCATTTGTCATGGTACATAGTAGCAACTAGATGGAATGGAGTGCCATAGGGAGGACTTCTTGCCAGCATGAGTATGGAAGGCCTTTTGACTTCAGGGCCAGTTTGACAGCCTTCCAAACTGTGGCGTTGTCCTCTTCAACCTGCCCGATTCCCCGGGAGATGTAGCTAGCAGCCCTGCTGGAAGCGATACCCATCGCCAGCAGATATTGACTTAGCTCATCCCTCATAAAAGATGAGCCCCAGTCACTATGAATATAGCTGGGATACCCAAACAGGGTGAAAATAGAATCTAGGGCTTTTATGACGAAGTGGACATGTCTGGACATGGAATGGTGAACAGGAAGTGGGAGTACTCATCAGTGATAGAGAGGAAGAACATGTTCCCATTCGTGGAGGGGAGAGGTCTCTTAAAATCAACACTGAGCCGTTTGAAAGGCCTGTATCAGGTGCACCTTTGTGGGGTGGTAGAAGTGCGGCTTATATTCCGCGCAGACCTAGCAAGACCTGGTCATTTCCCTGACGTCTTCCATTAAGTAGGGCAGATTGCGAGCCTTGACAAAATGAGCCATGCCGTAACCCCTGGATGGCAGAGCTCATTATGCAGAGACCGCAGTTGGCCGGTGTGTGCAGAGGCACAGCTTCCTCTGGATAAGGCATCTGGGGGTTCATTAAGGGCACCTGGCTGATAGGCAATGTCATAATTGTGGGTGGAGAGCTCGACCCTCCACCTAGCAATCGTCATTTTTGATTTTTCCCCTCTTGACATTATTAAACATGAATGTGACTGAGCACTGGTCAGTGAAGAGTATAAATTTCCTACCAGCCAGTTAGTGTCTTCTACAATGGCTTGAGCCTCATTTTCCACAGATGAATTCTGGAGCTCATAGCCTTGTAATGTCCAAGAAAAAATGCAACCAGATGGCCCACCTGGTTGTGGGAAGCGGCTAGGGCTACATCCGAGGCATCGCTTTCCACTTGTGATTCCGGAGATAGTTAAAAGCCATTTGGGCTTCAGCTGAGAGGGGAAAATTAGTGGCTTTTAAGAGAGGGCAAACCTTATCAGTGTGCTGAGAGATCCACTGGGCATAATATGAGAAAAACCCCAGCCATCTCCCTCAAAGCCTTTGTGGTCCTGGGAACGGGGAGCTCTAACAGGGGGCACATCTTATCAGGATCAGTGCCAACGATGCTGTTCTCCACCACGAGCCAAGGATAGCCAGCCATTTATTCCTGAACATGCACTTGTCAGAGTTATAAGTGAGGTTCAAGGCTTTTGCCGCGTGGAGAAAGCTCTGCAGGTTCGTGTCGTGGTCTTCCTAGGTATGGCCACAGATGGTGACGTTATCGAGGTATGGGAAGGTAGCCTTCAACCCATAATCATACACCTCCTGACCACAAGAGGGCATTGGAGACAACTTTTTTTGTAACTTGGGGTTGGAATCAAGATGGATGCCTCCACTCGGTGTGTATACTTTAGCTAATAAAGTATAGTTGTTTTAAAAGTTTCTTTATTACAATAAAATAAACATCACACACTAGACTCTGTAATTTGGTTCATTTTAACCACCTGCTGGACTCTATTTGAGGTTCTCTTGCCTAAATTGCAAGCAGAAGTAACAATAAACAATTAATTTCAATCTCTCACTATAACCTAGCCACTGCAAAGGCAACTGAATATTACTGACCTGTGGCAGTATGCCATTAGGCAGGTGAACCGGCCCCGCTCTTCACGCACGTGGAGGAACAGCCGGCCAAAATAGGGCCATCGGGGGTTTCCTTCTGACCTAGGCACCGGGCTCAGAAGCCCGTGCTTGGGGACCCACGAGATGTCCCGGTGACGTCAGGGCCCCCCAATGCAGTTCTCAGCCAGGTCCGGGCTGGGAGTATAAGACCAGCCAGGCAGCCTGCAATAAATCAGTTTTAGCTCACTGAACTCAACCCGTCCGGTTGTGCGATCCTTCAGTTAGCAGTGTAGCCGCTATAGCCATCAAGCTTCCTGACTTCTGGGTTCAGGAGCCAGAGACCAGGTTCAGCCATGCAGAGGCTCAGTTTCACCTCCGCCAGATTTAATCGGATTCGACCAAGTTTTACCATGTGGTCACCGCACTGGACCAGGACACTGCCAAATGAGTGCTGCACCTCGTTCAGCACCCATCCACAGAAGATAAGTATGGGACTATCAAGCAGGTGCTCACTGGCTCCCTCGGCCTCTCCAGGCACCAGCGTGCCACTCAGATGCTGCGCCTCGATGCCTTGGGGGACAGAACTCCAATCGAGTTGACGAATGAGATGCTCACACTCATGGGTGATCACACCAACTGCCATCTTTCTCAGCCATCTGCCTGAAGACATCCGGCTGTTACTGTCCCAGGAGAGCTTCATCGACCCTAGGAAGGTCACTCAAAAGGCTCAGGAGCTATGGCTCGAATGATTCCTGGAGGGCTCAGCAGTCCAGCAGGTGACGAGTCCCAGGCATGACCACGCCAAGCCTTCCTCTAGCGCTGCGGTGGAACACCTGAACCCTGTAGGGGCCTCAAAGAGCATAACCAGAAGCAAGTCATCCACTTCAGGCCTCTGCTTCTTCCACCAGTGCTGGGGAGCCAAGGCTCGGAATTGTCGTCAGCCCTGCTCTTTCCAGGGAAACGAGCAGGCTGGCCGCTGTTAATGGCTGCGGCGGCTGGCCAAAAACACAGCCTTCTCTACCTGCGGGATTCAGTAAGCGGCCGACACTTCCTCATCGACACCAGGGCCCAGATCAGCGTCATCCTGGCCACAGCCAATGAGGCCTGGAACCGGCCTCGAGGACTACCCCTCTGTGCAGCCAATTCGAACGAGAAGTGAATGTATGGAGACAAGACTGTCCACTTCCAGATCGGCCAGCGAAAGTTCTCATGGAGGTTCACTGTTTCGTCCCTTCCCACCCCTATCCTGGGTGTCGACTTCCTCCTCACCCACGGACTCTTGGTCGACATTTGAGGTAGGTGACTGGTAGATGCCTGTACCTTCCGATTCGTTCGCCGCAACACCTCCCACACGAAGCAGCCGCAGATGGCCACGGTCAGCATGCCCAAGGACAGGTTTCAACATATCCTGGACATGTTCCCGTCCCTCCTCAATCCACAGTTCTCTGCCGCCTCACCACGCCACGGGGTGTTTCATTACATCCCCACCCAAGGCCCACCGGTCCACGCCAAGGCATGCCGGCTTCCGCTGGATAAACTCCTGAAAGCGAAGGAAGAGTTCTCGCATCTGGGAACTGGGGAGCATTCAACACTCCAACAGTCCTTAGGCCTCACCACTCCAACTGGTCCCGAAAGCCTCCGGCGGCTGGCACCCCTGCGGAGATTATCAATTGCTTAACGATGCAACAGTACCCCAAAAACGGCCATCATCATCCCCTTTAGCTTGTTTGAGTTCCTACTCATACCATTTGGGCTCAAGAATGGCTCCCAGACCTTCCAGTTCTTTATCGACACAATGAGCAGGGATTTGAATTTCGTATTAATTTACCTGGATGACATCCTTGTCACCAGCAGAGACCGGGCACAACACAAGTCTCACCTGTGCACCCTCTTCTCCTGACTGGCTGACTTAGGCCTAACAATCAATCTGGCCAAGTGCCAGTTCGGGAAAGAGTCCATGCAGTTCCTGGGCCATACCATCACGGCCGAAGGAGCCACACCTGCTGCTATGAAGGTCACTGCAATCAGGGAGTTCCCACGCCCGGACAACCTCAAGGGGCTACAGGAGTTTGTGGGTATGGTCAATTTCTATAACTACTCCATGCAGCCACTCTTCGCCCTCATCGCAGCCTGGACTCCAGAGGCCAGCAGGGCATTCGAAGCCATGAAAGATGCCCTCGTGAAGGCTACCCAGCTCGTCCACCCATGCACCGACCTGAATATAGCACTCTCCGTCGATATCTCTGCCACAGCCATCGGCGCCATCCTGGAGCAGCACTGGCATTCCTCAGCCGACTTCTTCGCCTGCCAGAATGCAAGATTAGCGCTTTCGATCGTGAGTTGCTGGGCATGTACCTGGCGGTGCATCATTTCCGCTATTTCTTGGAGGGGAGGCCATTCACCATTTTTACCGACCACAAACCCCTCATCAGGTGCTTGCTATGGCAAGAGATCCTTGGTCGGCCCACCAACAGCGTCACGACTCCTTTGTGTCGGAGTTCACCACCAACATTCGGCACAAGGCAGGGAAAGACAACATGGTTGCCAACGCAGTCTCACAAATGGCCATTTGCGCGCTGACACCCGGCCTTGACTTCGACCAGCTCGCACGGGACGAGAAGTCCAATGAGGAGACATGGGCCTTCAGGGGTTCCATCACAGGCCTGTGGTTCCAGGACCTCCCGACTCCTCACAGTGAAGGCACCGTGCTGTGCAATGTCTCCATGGGCACCCGCAATCAGTGGTTCCCCAGCAGTGGCTCAGGCAAGTCTTCCACCATATTCATGACCTTTCCCACCCTTCCATCAGGTCCATGGTCCGTATGGTGGCAGATCATTTTGTCTGGCATGGGCTTCGGAAGCAGATTGTGGATTGGGCCAGAACCTGCACCCATTGCCAGCTTTCCAAGGTTCACAGGCACACCAGAGTGCCCGTACAAGATTTCGAACATGTTCGGGAACAGTTCAGCCACATACATGTAGACATCATCGGACCCTTACCCATTTTCTGAGGTAACCATTACCTTTTCACAGTGGTAGACCGCACCACTCGTTGGCCCGAGGCAATCCCAATGCCAGAAGCCTCCATGGACTCCTGCTTCCGAGCGCTTTTGAATGGTTGGGTTGCCCAGTTTGGTGTCCTGAACCACCTCACCAGTGATTGGGGCACCCAGTTCACCTCTGCGCTCTGGGCACGGCTCACCAACAGGTTGGGGATCGAGCTACATCACACCACGGCCTATCACCCACAGGCCAATGGGCTAGTCGAGCGATTGCACCACCACCTTAAGTCGGCCCTTATGGCCCGCCTCATCGGCCCCAACTGGGTGGATGAGCTGCCTTAGGTGCTCCTGGGTATCCGCTCGACACCCAAAGAAGATCTACAGGCGTCATCAGCCGAGCTGGTCTATGATGCACCACTCGCCCTACCCAGTGAGTTCGTCAACGCACCTCACAACCCCCAGCGGTCACCACATGGTCTACTTCCCTGCCCCAGAGCCCAGTTGGACTTCTTCACAACCCCACCGCCGCCCAGAAATGGCACATGGGCCTCTTACGTCCCCAGCGAGCTGTACTCCGCAGAGTACGTTTTTATCAAGCGGGACCCATCCACAACACCTCTACAAAGACCATACGAAGGGCCGTACAAAGTCATCCAGCGTTCAGGATCCACTTTCACACTGGACATTGGTGGTAAGAGGGAACTGTTTATGATGGACAGGTTAAAGTCAGCCCACCTAGACCCCACCGAACCAGTAGTTGTGGCCCAACCCAAGAAGCGAGGCCGCCTGGCAAAAAAGGACATTGGCGCCGGTTCTGGGGGGGGGGGGGGGGGTCTGTGAGGCGGCATGCCATTAGGCAGGTGAACCGGCCCCACTTGTCATGCACGCAGCGGGGCAGCCGGCCAAAATGGTGCCATCTTGGGTTTCCTCCCGACCTCGGCACCGGGCTCAGAAGCCCGCGCAGGGGGACCCACAAGATGTCCCAGTGACGTCGGGGCCCCCCAGCACGGTTCTCAGCCAGAGGCTGGGTGTATAAGACCAACCAGGCAGCCTGCAATAAATCAGTTTTTGCTCACTGAACTCAACACGTCTGGTTGTGGGATCCTTCAGTTAGCAATGTAGCCGCCGCTACAGACCCTTATTTTTCATCGATGTGGTTGATTTTCACTTTCACTTTATTTTTCACTGCTTTCTCATTCTTTCATTGAGTAGTGCAACCCAACCCATAAGTCTGTAATTTTCGTACAAGGGAGATAGACAATAGTCCCAGTTTTCAATGTTATCAGCTTTCCATTTACCTCGCAGTGGTTACCCCAGATTCAATCCTGTCCTATTCTTCTTAATCGGCCTGCCTTTTGATCCCTTGATAGCCTTCTAATTGGCAACACACTGCTCTGTTGCTTTTATGGAGATTAAGGAATTTCTTGACTATAAGATAACTGTCGCTATATCTGTATCTCATTTTGCAGTGCTACTGAATCAATTGACGCACAAGAAACTGCAATCATCCCATTTTCAGTTCCAGCCAAACTTTGCCAAACTTTAATATACATAAATAGAATGAGACAGAAATGTATTTTAAATAAAATATTTATGTTAATATATATTAATGTTTTATTTACCTGAATATTGTGACAACTGTGTTTATTAATATTGTTAATGTTTATTATTCAGTAGGTGCCTCCTCTCATTTCCACAAAAACAAATAAAATCTTAACCTTCAGGGCAATCAACAAAGTTAATTCAGCAATAATGGATGGGACATCAAAACATTTCTTAGCATTCAAAGTGTAAGGACTGTGAAGCTTTTCCATTTTCTACACAATTCTCGAGAACGTGGGGTAGTAAGAATAAGACAGAGGTTTTAAATAAGTGTGGAGCATTTTACATGTATTGAAGGGTTTTCCTTTATTCTGCGCCCGGGATGTTGTCTAAATGGAAGAGAAGGAGCTTTCAGAAATTTGGAGATGCACGTACATTAACTCCGTCACTCATAATAAATATGCCACTGCAAATGATATTCACTGTAACCAAATTAAATAGAATATTCTTAGCGAAGTATTCTTAATTTGTAAAACTGATTGGGATAACAGTGCCTCTTGTGCTTCAGATAGTGTATTACACCGAAAAACATTTGCAACAGAGATTCGTTCCTAGCTGCAGTTGGATATTCTCAGCGGACATCCTCTCTGTCCTTCACATCTGCTTCGCTCCTTTAATTGGTTTTCTGGAATTTTGAATTTGTTGTTCAAACTTTCAAGGTTCTAACCCTGTACTAGGCTAAAACTGCACTGAAAGCAAACTCCACGTTATAGTTATTAATTTTTCTCTGGGTATCAGACTTTTTTTAAGAACTTCAAAGGATTGTGACTATTTATAAAGATATTCCAAGAGCAGCACCAATGCACTCACCACAAAGTCTTCTTTAACCACTGGCAAGATCAACAAGCCAATGTCATTATCCCCATCACCATCCTAGCATCTGGCAGATAGAGTAAAACCCCTCGTATCCGGAATTCAAGCCACCAGCAGCCTCAATCAACTGGCAAAAACATTGTGGAACGTAAATAGGTTTAAAAATATGATTTTAAAATTGGCACCCTCTAGCGGTCAGTTTGCCACACCACACACAATTTCATGCAAATATACTTATCTGGCATCTACCAATCCCCATAGGTACCAGAAACCAAGGGTTTTACTGTGGTCACGTTCAGCTATCTCCAATAGATGAGCCACATTGTTCATAGGCTTGACATCCTATTCCTAAAATTGGCAATCTACCCCAAGCTCCACCACAACAATAGGAGAACAATAGGAGATTCCTAAAATTCTCCTTGGGAAAACCCTTCATGGAAATCCTTGTCCTCTACTGATGAAAATAAGGAAGGAGCATTCCGGAAGCCTTTGAGAACGTCAATAATTTTAATCAGTAGTCATCAAGATTTAATTGAACACTGAGTGGAAGCATCACTCCCTGCATTGCATCCTTGCCAACCATAACCCACCATGATAGTGGAGCAACATTAGGTCTCTTGCTCACTTTCAACAACCTTCCCAGAAGTGTGGAGTTAATCTTCAGAACTAATGGTGAGCTGTTCCACCACGGCGCCCTGAAAGTGGCTGTGCAAGTAGATCGGATGGTAAATAAGGTACTGTGTTTGCTTTCATGGGCCAAGGCTTTGAGTTAAAAGGTAAGGAAGTTATGTTGCAACTATATAATACAATACTTGTGGAGTATTCTGTGCAGTCCAGGAAAGATGTGGAGGCTTTGAAATGGATACACAACTGGTTTAGCAGGATTGTTTCTCAATTAGAGGGTATGAGCTCTAAGGAGAGATAGGCCAATAGTGCGTAGTTTTCTCTGGAATATGGGAGCTGAAGGGAGACCTGAAAGAAGTTCATAAAATTATGAGAGGCATACTTTGGGTAGACGGCCAGAATGTTTCTCCCCAAAAGTAAAAATGTGAGATCCTGGAATATTCACCACCTCATAAACTTACATGCCATTCTACTCATCAGCCATCTCCTGGTTCATGTGAGATCTGCAAGAATAAGTTATCTGACCCATTGAGCCTGATAGGACATTCATTAAAATTAAATGGATTGAATTCTATTTGCACACCTGCTTTCCATAACACTTAAATGATCTAAAGGTCTTAACAAACATTTAATGAGGCTGCCTTTATGGTCTTATTGGGCAGAGAATTCTGCAGATTCACTGCTCTCCAGAAGCTGCATTTCCCTCTCATTCCATCTTTAATCCATTCCCCTGAACATTGAGGCTATGCCCTTCAGTTCCAGTTTTACCTACCAATGGAAACAACCTGAGCAAACAGAGAATCGCTGGAGGAATTCTGAAGATCAGGCACCAGCCCTGAGGGGAAATGGTCAGTAAAGCATTTTGGCTGTGAACCTTTTATCAAGACTTGTTCCCCCAACAAATCTTTGTCTTCAAGATTTCAGCATTGTCAGCTTTTACGGAAGCGAGTTTTCTGAAATGCCATCTAAATTGACCCAGCATCAGGCCAACGCTTCTGGATAGCCAACACAATTATGAGGGGCCAGAGCTATGGCCTTAACTTGGGAAAGTGAGTGCTGCTAACAAAGTTCTCTCAAGCTGTTCCACTGACAATTTCAAAGTGGGAATCAATTAAATGTGAGACCGCCCTGAAAAATGAAATCCTTGATCTCAATTAGTACTGATCACAGCTTTGGCAAGAAAAATTGAAGCTGTTCTTTGTGACCTCTGTCTCCGGAAGCTGTGTGGCAGATGGATTAGAGGGACCCATCACTTAAAGGTGAATTACAGATTCAAAGTATCCCTGGACAGATGTAAATTCTTGGCATTTTTTTTAAGGTGAAATAAACCCAATGTTTTCCAGAATTACCAGTTGCTTCTTGGTACTAATTATTCATGTCTTCTTTTCTTTGGCTTGGCTTCGTGGACGAAGATTTATGGAGGGGTAAATGTCCACGTCAGCTGCAGGCTCGTTTGTGGCTGACAAGTCCGATGCGGGACAGGCAGACATGGTTGCAGCGGTTGCAGGGGAAAATTGGTGGGTTGGGGTTGGGTGTCGGGTTTTTCCTCCTTTGTCTTTTGTCAGTGAGGTGGGCTCTGCGATCTTCTTCAAAGGAGGTTGCTGCCCGCCGAACTGTGAGGCGCCAAGATGCACGGTTTGAGGCGAGATCAGCCACTGGCGGTGGTCAATGGGGCAGGCACCAAGAGATTTCTTTAGGCAGTCTTTGTACCTCTTCTTTGGTGCACATCTGACACGATGGCCAGTGGAGAGCTCGCCATATAACACGATCTTGGGGAGGCGATGGTCCTCCATTCTGGAGATGTGACCTACCCAGCGCAGTTGGATCTTCAACAGCGTGGATTCGATGCTGTCGGCCTCTGCCATCTCGAGTACTTCGATGTTTTCCAGAATTACCAGTTGCTTCTTGGTACTAATTATTCATGTAAGGAAATGAAGAATCACATCTTCTACTCAGGTTTGAATTTGTATTTTTTATTATTTCTAAAGAAGATTAAAGGTACACAATTTAATGCCATACGGAAACCATTTAAGATGCATTATTTACAATCTCAGAATAGCCGAAAGATTATTGCAAAGAACCGGATATTTAAAACTATAATGTAAATAATGCAGCAGCCAATGTCCACATAATAATGTTCTACAACAGAGATATGATAATGAGTAGATCATCTGTGTAAGTTTTGTTAGTTCTGGACAAAGCAACCCATTTGAGTGGCACTCCGTCCGTGACTAAGCTTAAACACTCATTCCTTTCACCATTCGTGCATGGTGGATCCAGTGAAATGCCAAATAGTTACTCGTTGTTTCCTCCGAAAGAACCATGTGACCACTATCAGTGAGATGTAAAAGGGAACCAGGTAAATGTAAACACCACCAGATTCCCTCTACATCTTACACCATCCAGATTTTAAAAATGTATTGCTGGTCCTTCATTATCTCTCAGTCTATAGGCACTTTCAGGTGGCCAAAATCCCCTGATGTAAAGCAGCATATTATACCCCTATGCAGCTGTCAGGAGGCCACTTGAAAGCGCAGGAGGTGCCTGAGAGACGAACTTTGTAACCCTCCTCCAGGAGGGATAATCGCTGGAGTACTGAGGTTCCCCTCTCCCCCCCCCCCCCCCCCACCCACGCGAATGCAGCCGCTTTCAGACGGCTGCTAAAGGGATGGCAGTCAGTTGGTGAGCACCTGACAGCTCCCCTCCCAGCTACCCCTGACCCCCGGCGTGGGATGTCAGGGCAGGGGCAGCCGGCAGGGACGTCCCTCACAGGACATTCTCACACTGATCCCGCTACCCTGCTCTCCCAACAGCCCGACGTGAGTCCGGCCACCCCACAGTGAGGGAACTCATGTTGGGCTGTTGGGAGAGCAGGTGTGGGGACTCATGTTGGGCTGTTGGGAGAGAGCGGGGCAGCAGTATCAGTGTGGGGACGTCCCATGCGGGACATCCCCACGCTGATAGCCCGCACTGGCTGTCCCAGCTCTAACAGCCCGAAGGGACAGGAGCCAGAGTGCACTCAGAGGCGCGTCCAGTGTAGCTGTCCCTTCAGGTGGCAAGCGTGCTTTTAGCGCAATTCAAAGGGCCGCTTCCGCTTCTACAGGTGCATTCTTGGCAGAGAACGCACCTGAAGAAGCCTTAAGTAGCAGAAACTCCCAACCCAACATCACCTCTCACACCTTCTGCCCTGTACTCAGTTTTTTTAAAAACAGTTACAGAATTGTAGAAGCCGATTCCGCCATGGGGTAATTTAATGTTTACCATATTATTTTTCTAGACAGAGAGCATATAAACAGGCCCTTCTGGCCCATGAGCCAAAAGTCAGAGCACACAGAGAAAGCCTGTACAGACACAAGGAGAACGTACAAACTCCTTTCAAACCCAGATCACTGGTAGCACCGCGCTAACAGCTACACTAACCTTGCTGCCCATCCATTTACCTCTGGACTCCTCTCCCTGCTCCATTATTCCTTTAAACAGAATATGCAATTTCACCTATTCTGTATTTGTCATGATGAAGAGTTCGCACCCAAAACACTTCTACTTGTGGATGTTGTCTGACCTGCTCATTTCCTCCAGCAGTTCTTTCTTTGCATCATTGAGTGTCTTCTCCAGAAGGACTGCAGCACTTCAAGAATTCAGGCCGCCGCCACTTTCACCAACAGAGATTCCCGAAATAAATAGAAAAGAATAAACACCAGACACAAACCTGCTTCTCTTCTAAATAATATCATGGGCTCCTTTATGTCTTTCTGAGAGAAACAAAAATGCTGCACAGGTTTATTCTTCTGATTTAAGGAAAAACGTTATTTTTGTCCATTCCATCTTGGCCTTCATAATTTATAATCAGCAATAATCATTTGTATGTTACAGTGTCAGGGTTTGAACCAGGGTTCAAATCCCATGCTGTCAGTAAGGAGTTTGTATGTTCTCCCCGTGTCTGCATGGGTTGTCCCTGAGGTCTCCATTGCCTCCCACTGGGGGGGTAGGTGTAGGTCAGTTGGGTGTAATTGGACAACACAGCCTCGTGGGCCAAAAGGGCCTGTTACCATGCTGTGTATCTACATTTTAAAAAATGTATAAATTCTTTTCACACTATTTTACAGAAAACTGGAAACAACCTCACACTCAAAACTAATTTAAAAAAAATACATTTGACAGTACAACAAACATTTATTATTCCACTGAAAAATTAACCCAAGTGTACAGGAACTTGCGAAGGTACATTCTGATTTAAAGCTGAGAGTACTACCAGTGAGTCAAGGAAAACTGTATAATATGGTTAACACTGGATGATATAAATTTAATTGAAGAGGCTTTATTGCAAATTTACTCTAGAAATCTGAGTTTTAAGATGACGTGACTGATAACAATTTTAATTTTAAACGTAAAATTGTTGGAGAAGTTTTTCTTAATCCAAAAATTTAACATATGTTGTATTTTAACACGGGTCGATTGCCTGGAGATTTTTATACGCTCTTCCTCCATCAGATTATAGTAGCCCTTGAGGAACATCACTGTAAATTCATTGTACATCAGCAAAAAGCTCTCCTTAACTGCATATTTCTCCTTTTTTTGTTTACTTTGTTCCTTGAAATATGATTTGCAAATCAGAGATGGACTGCAGAAACGTTCCTTGAAGCATTGGTCTCGTGTTGTTCTGCCATCTTCGGTGGCAACCAATCAAGGTGGAGGTCATTTTTCCCACTGTCCTTCCCTCACCCCTCCCCAGAATTGATTCCCTCGCATTATATTGGACCTTATAATGTTTCCTCTCAATTACTCACCAAGATCCTGAGTTTGTTTTATTTAAATGAGGACATAAGACTGAGGCCAAAATAAGCTTGTTTTATGCCGGCAATGATGCACTCAGGATAAGTTTGAAGAGGTCTAAAGCTTGGGAGCCGAGGAAAGGCCAAAAGCAGTGGGGGGGGGGGGGGGGGGGTGAATATACAATTTGCACAGCTGATCATGACTTTTCAAATAAATTCATCGTTGGCATTTGGCATCTGCAAGTTTTGTTTCATTCTTCATTTTTTTCTGATAGAACAAGGTAATAGCTATTGATTGCATCGATTCCAACTGAAGAAAAGTGGAGCAGAACATTGGCAACGTGGCGGCTTTATAGTTTATGAAGAATGAGGTCAAATCATAAAGTAGGAAAGAGATTATTTGGAAATCTGGGGGGGTGGGGGGGGGGGTTGGAGTAATAGCAGGTGGGTTTTAATCCGAAAAGTATGCCTTTTTGGGGGGAGTGAAATCTAAGAGGAAAATATACTGTAAATGAGAGGAACTTTGGCAACATTGATGTAGAGAGGGATGTTGGGGTGTAAGCGTGTCGTTCCCTGAATGTGGTAACACCAGTGCATAGGGTGATTGATCCACCATCAATAATCACAAAAAGCTGAAGTTGTGGAACTATCAGGTTTTCATTAACTAAAGACTGGAACAACCATCAACCTCACTGACTGATCGAAGCAAAGAGAAAGGGGGAACATGCAAGGGGCTATGGGCAGGATTGGTCTCTGGAGACAATCATGGCGTAATGGTGGTTTATCATTGTTGGGCGCTATCGGTAGCCCAATAATGATATAGAGAGAAGACTGAGGGGAACGATAGGCTTTATCAAGCAAGAGACTGCTGGCCCAGGTCTAGGCTAGGAAAATGAGCGGGAATGAACTTTTATGGCCAGGGGTGTCATGGGAAGGATCATGGGAGGAGCTAAGGTAGGGAGACCCCTCCCCCCCTGGAGTGTGGGCCAGCCAGTACATACAGCCACATATCTACAAACACAGTGAAAAAGAATACATACGGCTTGTCTTTATCATTCGGAGCACTGAGTGTAAAAGTTGGCAAGTCACATTACAGCAATATAAACTTTAATGAGGCCACACATGGAGTATGTGTACAGTTCTGGTCACTGCACTGCAGGAAATATGTGAATCCTCTGGAAACGGTGCAGAAGAGATACGCCATGGATAAGATAGTATCAGCTATAAGGAGAAGTGAGATAAATTTGTGTTATTTTCTATGCAGTATTGAAGGCTGAGAGGTGGCATGACAAAAGTACTGTATATAAAATTACAACAGACATTGATACGGTAGATAGCCAGGGTTTTTTTTTTCCCCAGGATGGAAATACCAAATACTAGAAGGCAATTTAAGATGAAAGGTGTAAAGTTTAAAGGAGATGGGTGAAACAAGTTGTTTTTACATGCAGAGATAGGTAGATGCCTGCATTTGTTGTCAGGGAAGGCAATATAAGCAGATGTGATAGCAATGTTCAAGAGGGATTTAAGGCAAGCACATGAATGGCGGAAAATAAAACTGCACAGACCATGTGCAGGCAGATGGGATTATTTAGATTCATCAGTCATCACAGACAAGGTGGACCATGGAGCCTGCACAGTGCTGCTCACTGCCATGCTTTAATCACATGGAATGTGTCTGACTCTGGCTTTACCTTACTCTTAATTTAGTCTATGTGTGGTCTGAGTCCAGCGTGTTCTTTGAATGAAGTGATAGGAGAAGGTATTCGGTTCAACAGTCAATTTATTACACAGCACAAGAATAAAACTTAACAGAGCTCTGGGTCAGTCGTTAGTTCATAGGTCACCTGCACAGTGAGCTATTCCCCAAGACTAACCCCTATTGTCCAGTTGGCTCAGTTTATATAGATCAACCTTATCATACAGAACAAAAGTTGTCTTCCTTTCCTAGATCTCATTATCATACAGAACAAAAGTTGGCTTTCTTTGCTAGATTTCTTGCATAAGATTTATGACAAGTAATTTCCTGCTCTGCAGATATCTGGGGTATAGAGCTCCCATCTTAATCCTCAAGGCCAGAATATCCTGTTATTTTGATCAGAAATCAATTCATCCCCAGATATTTCTAATCACCATTCTGTTCCTGTCTGGCCAATTTCTGCTGTTCTCTTTAACACCTCCTCCTGCCTTAATCTTCCTCCTAGACTGGTTTTCCATTCCCTTTGTTTCTTGCAGGCCATTCTTTGTTCTGGTCTGGCCTGTGTCTCCTGTGTTATTCACCACCTCCTTCAGTTTGAGCATTCCTCCTAAATCGTTTTATGCATTTCCTCTCCCTGTATTTTGTGAGCAGACAATTTTGCTCAGCCAACTTTGCTCCATGCTGTGATTGCCACTTAATCACATTCTTCTTTTCCCCGGAACCATGCAGTAAATATAAAATTATTAATTAATCATTTCTTTCATAATGTTTTAACCCCTAGATTCCAACAAATGTCAGCCTAGAAAGAGGGCATTTGCCCCAAGCTTCACATGAGCCTATTCGTATGCTTCTGCTATTATCAACAGAGCTTCTCTTCCTGTTCCACTGAGCATTTTGTCTTAAATGCATCATGTTATTTATCTCTACTGCACGTTGTTCCACATTGAGAATTCCACGTTAATGGAGAAAATCTATGTATTCTGAGTAGTTGCTGTGAACTATTCTATTTTTGAGTCATCCAGAAGCAATAATTATTCAAGAAAAAACATGCCTTTATTAAGTTTATGAATACAGATTCCCTGCACCAATCCACGGTTTCAAAGAAGTGGCAGCTATGCATATTAAAAGGAGAACCAGAAGCTTCTTCCCAGATGACTAGATTAGCATTTAAACGAACCATTCGAAGCCACTTCCAATTGCACATTGTTAAACAGGTTGACAGAAGCTATAACGGCTTTGCAGTCGAACAGAACCTGTCAGAAATGGCAGCCCCATTCATAAACATTTTCCCAGGCAAAGAAACAGCTGTCAACATTACAACTGTCAGCTGCAAGATGGGTTGTCAAAAGACATACGTTTCATACATCAACATTAGGCGCTGATAAAAGTTTCCTTTTCGCTGTCAACCTTAATCTAAAGTTTCCTTCCTTCGTGAGTCTTAAGAACTCAATTGATTCTGCAGACTAATGATTAGCATGTGATAATTAAAACTTAGATCTCATGTACACACGACATGGATGTTCGAGGTGCATTGGAAGCAAACCTAGACATTGCTTCCACTGTTTGTAAGTTATGAAATTTTAACAATATCAATTGTACATGTGAATAGTTGATTGACGTCAATCATTTACATTTCCTGAGGAAGGACACAATGACATGTGTTAACAAGGAGCTGTAGCAATAGGCTCTTTTAAGCAGGGAAAACACCCATCTGTAAAGGTGGAGATTCTTCGCCCTTACAGCTAAAGATGTACCTTTCTGAATGCACCGTGACCAGCTCCGAGGCACCAATTCCAATCCTTCTCAGGGAAGTATAATCGCCTGACCTGAATGTACAGCCACTATAAGCAGCTGAATAGGGGCGGGACGATGATGTCATCAGCCCGCGACCCTTCTCCCCACTCACCCCTCTCCCTCCATGACCCCATCAAGGCAAGATTGGTGGGTGGAAGCCATCGGGGCTGCGGGAGCTGTTGAGCCAGTGGGGGCCAGATGGAGCCTTCAGGGCAGCAGGGCCGGCGGGGCACTGGTGGCCAGCAGGGCAGTGGGGGCTGTCGGGGGCAGCAGGGGCCAGCAGAGCAGTGGGAGACATCAGTGGGGGCCATTGGGCCAGTTGGAGCTGTCAGGGTAGCAGAGGACAGCGGGGCGGGGCAGAGGGAGCCATCAACGGGAGCCATCAGCGGGAGCCAACAGGGCAGCAGGAACTGGTGAGGCAGTGGTGGCGGGGAAGCGGGGGCCAGCAGGGCAGCAAGAGCCATCGGTAGGAGCCATTGGCTCAGCAGGAGCTGTCAGTGAGGACCGGCAGGGCAGCGGAAGCCAGTGGGGGCCATCAGAAAGTGGCCAGTGTGGGCTGTGGCAGCCACACCAGCCACTTCAGCCTTCAGGGCCGCTCAAAACATGGCAGAGCAATGGCTATCTTCCCTACCCATAATTCCCCACACAGCCAGAACTGTTCTGGGAACCATAGAGTGGTTCCAGCTGCGTGGGAGAATGGGTAGGGAAGACGCCCATTGCTCTACCACATATTTATGATAGGTGGCGCTACAGCACCAGTCATCCCACCTCCATCGGCTCTGGAGGACGCTACGAGACACCTCTTGATATGAATGGGATGCTGGAGCAGCCCTTTAAAGATGCTGTCTGAAAGGTAAGTTTTAAGTTTTGGATCCACTCTTGTAGCTGGCCTCCAGGAGGAGGCCTGACATGAAATAGCCTAATATGCCTCAAATGAATTGAAAGAGATATGCTTATCAATTTGTAAGAGATATGCTGCCAGGAAATGCCATAAATGGTGTGCCATTTCACTGTGATCTTTAAATGAAGATTAATATTGACTAAGGTGACATTGCCTACCTGAACTTAATATTGCATAATGTAATAAATTTGTGTTGTATGCTCTGTGGTTCTGCAGTGTATTTTTCTACTTTGACAGCGTGGACTGACTATCACATTGCATCACAGCCTGGTTTGGTCATTCGAGTGCCCGGGAACACAGAAGCCTACAGAATGCAGCAAACGTAGCAAAGTCCCTCATGAGCTCTTACCTCCCATCCATTGAAGATACCTAGATGAAGATGTATAGGGACAGATCAGTAAGTTTGCAGATGATACAAAGGTTGGTGGATAGTGTTAAGGCAGAAATATAGCCAGGATGCAAAGTTGGGAGAAAAGTGGCAGATAGAGTTCAATCGGATAAATGTGAGGAGGTGTATTTTGGAAGGTCAAACCTGAAGGCAGAGGACATAGTTAATGGTAGAATCACTCCTTGTAGAAATGGTTGACAAGCTCAAGCACAAGCTCAACTTCATCTCTTTTGTGCCCAATTTCCACCCTGATCTCAAACTTACCTGGTCCATCTCCGACAATACTCTCCCTTTCCTGGATCTCTCTGTTTCCATCTTGGGAGACAAGCTTTCCACTGACATATATTTACAAACCCTCTAACTTCCACAACTACCTGTCTACACTTCCTCACACTCTGTCCCCTATAAGGATTCCATCCCCTTCTCTTGATTTCTCCATCTCAGTCTCATCTGTTCCCAAGATGAGGTATTCCTGTCTCCAACCATAGTATCTACAGATTTTCATGATTTACTACAAGTTAATGGTAGGATATTTCACAATGAGGAAGAACAGAGGGACCTTGGGGTCCAAATCCATAGATCGCTCAAGGTTGCTACGCAGGTTGAGAGGATAGTAAAGAAAGCCAATGGTATGCTGAGCTTCATTGGTCGGGGGATTAATTTCAGGAGTTGTGAGATGATGTTGCAGCTCTATAAATCTTTAGTGAGGCCATTCTTCAAATATTATGTTCAGTTCTGATCACCTCATTTCAGAAAAGGATGTGAAAGCCATGGAAAGGGTGCAGAGGAGATTTACCAGGATGTTGCCTGGATTGGAAAATGTATCTCATGAGGAAAGGTTAGCAGAGCTGGGATTTTACTCATTGGAGCAAAGAGGATGAGAGATGACTTAATGGAGGTCTGGACAATTATGAGAGGCTTAGATAAGGTAGAAAGCCAGAACCCTTTTCCCAGGATGGGAGCAGGAAACACCAGAGAACACCTGTACAAAGTGATGCGAGGAAGGTTTAGAGGAGACATCAGGAGTAAGTATTTTATATAGCAAGTTCTGGGTGCCTGGAATGCATTGCCAGAAGTAGTGGTGGATGCTGGAATAACAGGGGCAATTAAGAGACTTTTAGACAGGCAGATGGATATAAGAAAAATAGAGGGTTACAAGGTAGGAAGGGTTTAGTTTTTTTAAGTACATTATATATAGGTTAGCACAGCATCATAGGCTGAAGGGCGGTAATGTTCTATGTTCTATTTGTTTGAAGTTCTGCCTCAAGAAGGCAGCCAACATCACAAAAGACACCCTTCCCACTACTACCTTCAGGTAGAAGATCAGCACCTGAAGACCCACACCTCTGGGTTCAAGAACAGTTTCTTTGCAACAGCTATCAAGGTCTACTTACTCTTTCCATGCCAGGGTCTTTGATGTGGGGAGGGGTGTTGACGCTTCCTCCTTTCCTGCAGCCAAAGATCATCACCTTCAGTTTATTGCCTTTGAGAAAAAGGTTGTCCAAACATCAGGACAATAGTCTTCTATCATTCTCCTGTATTTTGTCTCATTATTATTTGATACCCAGCCTGCAACTATGAATTTGAAAATGGAGTGAGAACGGTAATTGTTCTTCTCTGGTTGTAGCAGTGAGCTGTACTCAAATATCAAGGCAAGCAAACACATAGGCATCAGCTCCCAAGGAGCCTTGTTAAATGCATGATTCTTCTTGAGAAATCTAAAGCGTCCTTCAAGTTTTTCCATCAGACTGTAATTCCTGGAAATGTACTGTTCTGTCAATGTCTGGAAATAGAACAGACACTAACTAGCATGCAATCACCTTTCAGATAGAATCTTGGTAATTGCGCAGGTGACCATCGATCTTTGTGTCAAAGTCAAAAAAGACTGGGATTTGCAGTTTATTCATCGTCAGAATTAATTTGGTTTGGTGTCTACCTGATGGATAAAGAAGAATCCAAGATACAAACTTCATTAGTTCAAAATGCTACCTTACTGCCATCATTTCAAATAAATCTACAATATCATATAAATCTGTTCTGTATATATGTAAGGATCCAATGATCATTCTCCACCCATACCCTATCTTGGTAAAGAAGTTTCATTCATTGAACATAAAACATCACAACACTGTACCGTTGTGCCAACCGATGTAAACAGACTCCACAAAAATCTAATCCTTCCCTCACTCACACCCATAAACCTCTATTTTTCTTACATCCATCTATGAGTTTTTAAATGTCCCTAATGTACCAGCCTACACCACCACCCCTGGCAATGCATTCCAGGGGCCAACCACTCTCGTGTAAATATCTTACCTCTGACATTTAGCAAAGGTTACTATAGGTTACACAAGCCCTTTGGCAAAGTTTAATGCCTGTGGAATGTTGCTGTGATAACTGTAGTTGTTGAATTGTATATTCTGTGAGTGGCATGCGTGTTGGGAAATATATTCAGTAGTGTTGGTGCTGTTACCCCAAAAAACATTTCTTGATGCCATATTATTACTTAGTTTATTAGAGAAAATTATAAGATGACGAAGGGTGGGGGAAATACGGTGGGGGGAAGGTTGGGAAGGGGACCCTTATTAAGGAGGGTTGAGCTAGTGGAGTTGTTCTATTGAACCGGTGTGGACTTGAAGGGCCGACATGGCCTGTTTCCGCTCCGTAAACGGTTATATGGTTATATCCCCTAAACTTCCCTCCACTCACCTTAAATGGATGTCCACTGGTATGGTGCTGTCCATCCATTCTATCTATGAATCCCATAATCTTATTAAATCACCTCATCCTTCATCACTCCAAATAGAAAAGCCCTAGTTCTGCCAACAATCCTTCATAAAACATGTTCTCCAACCTTCAGAAAATAAAATTCAGGAGCCGAAAGAGTTCTTTCCCACATACAGTTTCACATTGCCTTTCACGTTCAACCTCCAAGAACCTACATTCCTATTTTGACACAGTTGATGAAACTCACGGTTAATTTTGGAGTTTTTTATTGAAGGTAATTTGTTCTGATGCCTTAGATTTCTAAAAAGACAAAAGAGCGTAATTCTATCAGTCTCCAGCCTTTATCATTTTGTGTCTGGCAACATTTTGCTATTTTGTAACTTTCTCCCCATACAATAAGATCCTCAGTCCTGCTTCACCATTTAATAAGATGAGGGCTGATTGAATTTTAACCTTAACTCCACTTGCCCAACTGTCTGCTGTAACTTCCCATGTCCTGGTTTATCAAGTATCTTTTTCTACCTTACAAATAGGTCAGAGTCGAAGATCCCTCACCCTCTCAGGAAGAGAATTCCAAAGAGTCACAACTCTCCGATGAGGGTTACTAACAAGTAATCCCTTATTTTCAAATAATGGCCCCAACTTCTAGATTCTCGCTCAAGGATTCTTTTCATTCCCACACTGTCAAGGCCCTTTAGGATTATATTTGTTTCAATCTAAATCCAGCAGATTTAAGTGAATTTTGACAATTTTCCCGTGGGATTCTATGTCTTATCATAGCAATTACACAGTCAGAGACATACTGTGCAGAAACAGGCCCTTCAGCCTATCAAATCAAGCACACATTTTACTCCAATCCTGCACTTCCACCCCCCTCCCCCCCACCACCAATTTAATTCTCCATTTACCCAAGGATCATTCCTGGGGTCTCCTTGTCTTAGATATTCTGTGGTTAAGCTTATTGATCGTCATATAACATGGAGGAATTGAAAGCCAGTTGCTTCATTGGATCTGTGCAAGTGGATGGCCATTTTCATCTGCATTCAGATGAAATCTGTAAGGTTATTATGATTGCTCCTTGTAAAGCTCAAGTAATGGATTTGCAAGCAGTGTGTACATTGAGAACTGGCACTTCCATCTAAAATAGTAAGGAGACTATATGCCTTGAGAAATTAGCCTACCTCTCTAGAAATGGCTGAGTTACCTAAAAGGTGCATCACTAAAACTGCTTTTAAGGTAAACACTGAGCTTCAGAAGCAGCTCGTTGGGTCAGGCAGTATCCATGGGTAGAAATGGCCAGTCATCATTTCGGGTCCAGCAGTTCATTTGCTCCCAATTCCACCATCTGCCAGTTTTGTTCTCTGGGTGTTGGGTGAGAAGCAGTATCTTTGTTGAAGGCTTGGATGGTGCAGGGAATCTCATATGAATTGGGATATTCTATACTGTAACAGCAGATTACTTTTCAAATTTCTTAGACAATATCTGTTCATTGGTATTTATTCATAAGGTCAAAGAACAGTTTGTCAGATGTGGTATTTCTGATCACAGATAACGAGTCACAGTTCATAGTAGACAACTTTGTCAAATTCTTCAAGGACGATCATATCATCTTGTCACTTTCCAGAGTTGTGAAAGGCACAGAGCACAGTAAAAGTGACTGAAGATCTACCGGAGAAAACTAATTTATTACAGATGGATCTGCAATCCTAGTCTTCAGCAAAATCCCAAAAATGAGTGGGCTGCGATCAAATTTATTCTCCACAGCAGGAAGATTATGTAACCAGAAGAGCAAACAAGGTCAGGAGACAATTGAAGGTAGTCAACAAGCAGAGTGCTACAACAGAGGTGCCAGGAAACACAGCAAGGGGAAAGCTCACATCAGACTGATACCTGACATGGCAGAAGGCAGCAGTGGCTCAACATGCACCACAGCACAGAAGATGCAGAGAATAATGTCCCCTTACTCTCGGTGAAACCATTGGAAGTTTGTTCGTGAGTAGCATATGTGGAGATATTGGAGAGTGCACCACAGTACAGACAATGCAGAGAATAATATCCATTTACTCTCAGTGAAACCATCGAAGTTTGTTCGAGAGTAGCATATGTGGAGATATTGGAGAGTGCACCACAAATCTCGTAGCAATCAGCACTGGACGAACCAGAACAAATTGTGGCCAGATCTGGAAGGACAACCCAGGAACCCAAGTATCTGTTAGAGTTTGTGACAAAGTAAAGCATGCAATGGCTGGACAGTTATATAGTATGTATATTTCTTCTTTTTTTTCCCTTTTCAACATAGAAGCAATGTAATAATTAATGAGTTTATTGTCATACACACTGTACAATTTGCATATGTGCGTAAATTCTTACTTGCTGCAGTCATACAGATATTTTTAAAAAAGAGCAGTAAACTTAATTGAATTATAAAAGACAACATATTGAAATATAAAAAGACAACATTTACACAAAAAGGATAAATAACAAATATTCAGTAATCCTAGTTGCTCTTAACACTTGTATGATGCTAGAGTTAGTACCACTTCCAAGAATTGTATCATGTGACCAACAAGTCCTTTGCAAACTTTTTAGAATATATTAACAATGATAAACCTAAAACCAGTTGGTTTTTCTTGTAATGGGAACCTAGAAAAAATATTTTCTCTCTCCCTCAGTGCTTTTTTTTTCCTTTTGCTAACCTGAAAGCCTCCAGAATCTCAGAGGCTGATACCGATAAAACTCCTATATTGATCTGCACAATGAAATTACAAAATCCCAGGAGAAGTTTGAACCAAGTTTCTTGCAATATGTACAAGCAAAATGTACAGATAAAAAAGAAAGTTTTACTTGCTGCATCTTCCCAGATGTAGTAAGACCATGTTATCTGGGATTCAAGCAAACGGCAACCTCACGCGACTGGCGATAAAAAACAATTGCAGAAAATAAATAGGTAAAAAGTACAGAATTTAAAACCGGCATGGCTTGCCATTAGTTCACTAATCGCACAACGTGCAATCTCAAGCAACCGGAAAATTCACTAATCCCTCTAGGTGCTGGATACCAAGGGTCTTAAATCACAAAAGGGTCTTACGCTACATAAATCACAAAATGCATAACAACACACTAGAAGAGAGAAAAAAAGTTAATACTATAAAAGGAAAATAAGTAAATAGAATTGGAAACATTCACAGTACAAAACAAAATGTAGGCAGATAGATCATTGGTGGTCTTGAAACAGTGTTAGAGTTAGGACAGAATAGGAATGCTCAAGAGCCAGACTGCTGCTGGGGAGGGAAAAAAACTGGTCTTGAACCTCGAGGAGCCAGACCAGATTTCGTCCTGAGGGTAGCAACGGGAAGTGATCATGGCCAGAGTGATGGGGGTCCTTTCTGGTGTAGGTTGCCTTCTTGAGTCTGGGCCTCACTTTGATATCAGTAGACCCAGTTGTGTCTTCTATTTTTTACTGTCTTCTGCATTCCTGGGCATTCAAGTTTCCAACCTCGGCTGTACTGCAGCATGGAAGATGCCTGCCATCTCTAACACACAGGATAACTTCTTCAATCTCTCAATGGAAAACAAGACACGCGCGCTCAACAAAATGGGAAGTGCTCAAGTGAAAATGCAGCAGTTCTTCTTGGTTTCACTTAATTCAATCAGTGCAACTTGTCTTCACAAATGAAAACAAAGTGATGAGCAATTACACACGGTGTCACTCCAGTAAGATACTCTGCTTCACCAAATGAAGTAAAATAACTTCAGAGTACTTACATGTGTTCTGCCTTCCATCTGATTCTATACATAATCTATACATAATCTTATCATCCGCAACAGGTAAGCATCTCCAGGTTCAGGAAGGAATCGTGTCGTGAAAAATCAGGAAAAATAATGTAAGAAGAGGTTTTGTCAACCTGGGACATTAATCCCTGTTTCTCTATCCACAGGTTCTGCCTGGCCTGCAATATATTTCAGTACTTCACTTATTTTTATTTCCACTTCCCTGCTGTGGTTTCAATTGTTTGAGTTTTATCTTCAATACCCTAAAGAAGTGATTACACCAGGCAGGTTCTGCAGAGAATTCAGGTTCATTTATCTCTCAGTACAACATTTATTGATCCCAGGCTGCTAACAAATAGCTTCTTCTCAACAGAGAAGGGTTTGAGAAAACAAAGATCTTCGCTCATCTGTTTGGGCTAACTGTCAGCTCATCATTTCAACTTTTAGTATCTGACATGAATATAAAAGATAACAAATGAAACTTTTTACCTGATTTATTTTTGGGGGGCAAAATCTTTGGTTCTTTGAGCTCAAGGGCTGAAAAATATTAAATACAATGTCCTATTGCTTGAGGGTCATTTGAATTGGGCCATTTGTACTGCAAGGGTAGGTTCATGCCCAGTTCAATTCAATACCAGCGAGGAACCCAGAGAGTATTTTTTTAAGACGTTCAACACAGTAACAGGCCCTTTCTGCCCACGACCCTGAGCCACCTCAATTACCACTGTGGCCATTGGAATTGCAATGGCCACAATGAAATAACCACACAAGGCATTTCTTCAGTGAATCAAACAGACTTGCTGTTCAGAACGTGTACATCCTTTTAGAAGCCCAAATCACGTGTACTACATGCATTGGTGTCACCATGCACTGACATTACATAGCCAGTTCCATGCCTTCTGGGAGCTGTAGTGCCGCTTTAGCACCGCTACATGCCCCCAACCCCTCTCCAGAACCGGTAGAAAGGGTTGTCTGTCTTTTAGGTGGTTGATCTCTGCAACGGACTGTTGGTTGCTGCCATGGGGGAGACTTGTCCCATGAACTGGGTTAAGCTTGTCAATAGTGAAAGACTGTGGCTTCCCTCCAATGTCCAATATACAGGTTGACGTAGTTTGTCTGAGTATCTTATAAGGTCCTTCATAAGGCGTCTGGAAAGGTTGACCAACTGTTCCCCTACAGACCAAGGCATATTGGCTGTTTTTGAGGTCCTCTAGCATAGGAGTCAATTTTCCTATAGTTTCCCTTAGCCAAGTCAACAGTTCCTTAGTATCATCACTGGAGTTGGAATGGTAGGAGACGAATTCCCCTGGGACCACCAACACAAGCTCAGCAGAGGAAGCTTGGAGGTCCTCCGTTGGAGTTGTTCTAATGCCCAATAATACCCAGGGCAGTTCATCAGCCCAGTTCAGGCCATCTAACTGAGCCATTGAGGCCAACTTGAGATGTTGATGATATCTTTCCACCATTCCATTAGCCTGGGATGATAGGCATTTGAATGATGAATTGCAAGACAAGGCCGTCCACAGTGAGGAAGTAAATTGTGGTCCTCTATCCAAAGTAACATGCGCTGGTAAACCAAAATGAGACACCCAGGAACTGAGGAACGCCCGACCACAAGTGTCTGCAATAGCATCTACGATAGGCACAGCCTCAGGCCACCGCGTAAACCTGTCCATTACTGTAAAAAGGTAACAGTATCCTCTCAAAACAGAAAGTGGACCAACAATGTCCATGTGGACATGAGCAAAATGATGAGTAACTGCTTGGAAGGACTGCAGTGGTGCCTTAGTATGTTGCTGAACCTTTGCTTTCTGGCAGGCAATGCATGACTTTGCCATTTGTATTTTAAGACCTGTCAGAAACCATATGAATGGTCGATCTAAATAATGGATGTGAGAGACCATGAACAGAGTCGAATACTCAACATTTCCATGGTGACAGAACTACTGAGCGTGGGTGTTCCCACAGAGGAGTAGTTTGCCATGAAGTCCAAACTGAACATCCTTCAATTCCAGGTTCGTGATTGCAGTCAGATAAGCATTCATCTCATGGTCATGTTCTTGGGCAAAAGCTGCACAGTCAATACCTTGACCTACGGGATGAAACCGAGCAGAAAGAGACAGCGCATCAGCTATTATATTGTATTTTCTAGAAATAGGTACTATTTTTGTGGAAAATTCTGAAATGAATGATAATTGCCATTGTTGTTGCGCTGACCAGGGCCCTGCGACCTTGAAAAATGCAAATGTTAAGGGCTTGTGGTCAGTGTAAATAGTAAATTCTCTGCCCTGCAAAAAATAATGGAAATGTCAAATAGACAGTAAATGACCAAAAGCTCCTTATCAAAAGCAGTGTATTTCTTCTCTGCTTCATGAAGATGATGGCTAAAGAATGCCAATGGCTTCCATTGTCCGTTGACATATTGATGAAGTGCACCTCCTAAGGCCATATTAGAAGCGTCTGTGGAAAGAGCCGTGGCTGCATTTAAAACTGGGTAGCTGAGCAAAGTGGCAGGAGTCAGCAAATCTTTCATCTTCAAGAAGGCACTGTTTACTTCTTCAGTCCAATGGATAGTTTTTGCATTTCCGGACAGTAAATCGAAAAGAGGCTTCATCTGAGCTGCTCCCAGAAGAAACAGACAATAAAAAAATCACCATTCCTATGAATTTCTGTAGGTTTTTAACCATTGCAGGTTATGAGTATTTGGTAATGGCCTCAATTTTGGATGGTAGAGGGGTCACGCTCTCTGGAGTAATTCTATGCCCAAAAAAAATCTTGTCCAAAGATGTATTTATCTGGATTTATTGTCAGTCCAAATTCATGAAGATGAATAAAAAGTGCACGTAGATGTTCCAAATGTTTCTCCTTGGTCCCTCTGGCCACTAAAATGTCATCGAGGTAAATTAAGACATTGGTCATACCACGTCCTAAAATGTCCATCACCCATTGAAATGATTGAGTGGCATTCTTTAATCCAAATGGCATTCGTAAAAATTTGAACCTAATCAGGATAATTATTGCTGTTTTTAATCACACAAGGCATTTCTTCAGTGAATCAAATGATTTACTGTTCGGAATGCGCTCAACCTTTTAAAAGCCTGAATCCCACACCCAACACGTGCTGATGTCATCTCTCACTGATGTCATAGCCGGTTTGATGCCTTCTGGGAGTTGTAGTTCCGCCATAGCGCCGCTACACAACAACCCCCCCCCACCCCCGCCCATCCCTCCTACCTTTTGCAGAGTGGGAGAAACCCAGAGCACCTAGGGAAGACCCACACAGTTACTGGGAGAGCATACAAACTCCTTAGAGACAGTGGTGGATTTGGGCTTGGCTTGCTGGTGCTGTAACAGTGTTGTACTAACTGCTATGTTAACCGTTATGTCCTTGTTTGCTACTTTCCAGTCACAAACCCTCATTGAACACTGACATGGTCTCAGGTTTGCTCTCCAGCAAAGCCTCTGAGAAACCGACAGCAAGGTTAGGACCTAATGTGTACAGCTCCTGCCTTGAACTCAGGCCCTTTGTACTGAGCTCCTGCTTACCATACCACAGGTTTTCAGGTTGACACTCTGGCTTTTGATAGAAAGTGTCAGTGTTTTTAGGATAGATTCAAAAATTTGTGCTTGAAGAGGGAATTTAAATTTAAATTTAGACATACAGCACGGTAATAAGGCCTTTCAGCCCACGGACCCGTGCCACCCAATTACACCAAATTGACTGGCATTACCCAGTTCACTTTGAACAGTGGGAGGAAACTGGAGCAACTGGAGGAAACCCATCATGAGGAGAATGTACAAACTCTTTATAGAGAGCGCCAGATTCAAACCAGGTTTGCTGGCTCTGTTATAGTGTCATGCTAGCCACTACGCCAACTGTGCCACCCCTCAGCTGAAATGAGCTGCTGAGAATCTGCATCCATGGGCATAGAGTTGCCATTCTTGGTTTCTTCTAGTAGGCAAATGGGACACATGGTATCTCTTTGTTTTGGAAGCTGTGGATGTCATGGAGCCCTTTAAAATAGAAGGAGACCCTTTTATCCACCAACTTCTCATCAACTGTGAAGCATCTAATTATACTAATCCTATTTTATTCTCCCCACTTTCCTGTCAACTCCCTTCTAATTCTACAGACTCGGGACAATTTAAAGTTTCCAATTAGCTGACCCACCCACAAGTCTTTGGCCTGTGGGATGAAACCAGAGCAGCCAGCGTAAACCCATGTGGTCACGAGGGGAAGATCTAAATTCCACACAGGTGGCACCCAAGGTCAGGATTGAACAGGGTAACTACAGCCTTCCTAGCTGAACCACTGTACTGCCATAGCTGCAACATTGTATTCAGGGTTCTCTTGATTTATTTCCCACTTTTATGCCTTGCTCTTTTTATTTGGAGATACAGTGTGACAGTGGATCCCTTCTGGCTCCTAGCCCGCACTGCCCAAATGAACGCATGTGCCCAATTAATCTACTAGCTGCAAACATCTTGGAAATTTTGGAGGAAACCAAGGCACCTGGAGGAAATCTCCATGGACACAGGAAAAAGGTGAAAACACTTTACAGACGGTGGCGGATTCGAACCCTGGTCACTTGCACTGCAAATGGTGTTGCAATTTTCAATTCTCTTTCGGATTTTCAATAAAAGAAGATCATTACAGTGTAAAGAAAAGCTGATCCACAATCCTGGTCTTGTGTCAGGATCGAATGAAGGAAAAACTGCCCTTCTGTTTTTATAATCTTGTCACCACTTAAATATTTCCCAATTGGCACCCAAGCTCTTCTTAAGTATTTCTATTCCATTTCACTCTTTTGCTTTCTTTGCCATTCCTTTTTTTTCCCATTAACATCCTAAGCAGTGACATTTCCCATACTTGATTCAGCTACAATGGTGTCTTGCCTCTTCTCTCTACTGAAGCTGGCAGTCTTACCATTGATTCTGCTCTTCACTCAGATTTGGTGCCAAATCCATCCTCATACTGCCAGCGTTGTTGCTTCGCTTCAAAATCATCTAATTTTTTTTTACAGACCTTCTGTGGTCTTTGAAGGAAATCTGTACCCTGGGCTTTTGTTCAACTTAACCATTTTGGGGGCGGATTTGAAAGACAGACAAAGCCACGAGGAATTTTAGAGAATACTGCTGCAGATTTTATATTTTTTCCATTGTTTTATTTTCAATTCTTCACCAAATGATGGCACTGTTAGCAGGTCGTGTGGTTGGTTCCTGTTCCTGATTAATCTTAGTGTATGTGGAAGTAAGGGAAACAAGCAGAAGTGTCATGGAACATATAGAGATTAAAGAGGAGGAGATACTTGCTGCCTTACAGTGAATAAAGGTAGATAAATCGAAGCCTGACATGATATTCCCTCGGACCTTGAAGGAGGTTAGTGTAGAAATTGCAGTGACCCTGGCAGAAATATTTAAAATGTCCTTAGCCATGGATGAGGTGCTGGAGGATTGGAGGGTAATCTGTGTTGTTCCGTTGCTTAAAAAAGGCTCCAAAAGTAAAGCAGGCAATTACAGTCTGACGTTAGTAGTTAGTAAATTATTGGAGGATGTTCTGAGAGATCGTATCTACAAGTATTTGGACAGCCAAGGGCTGATTAAGTATAGTCAGCAGGGCTTTGTATGTGGTGGGTCATGTTTAACGAATCTTGTAGAATTTTTCAAGAAAGTAGATGAAGGAAAGGTTGTGGATATTGTCTACATGGACTTTAGAAAGGCCTTTGACAAGGTCCCACATGGGATGTTAAATCAGAAGGTTCAGATACCATCTAACCAAGGAGAAATTAGATTTGAAATTGGCTGAATGGGAGAAGACAGAGAGTGGTAGTGGATGATTGCTTCCCTGACTAGAGGCCTGTGATTAGTGGTGTGCCTCAGGGATCGGTGCTGGGACTATTGTTGTTTGTTGTCTATATCAATGATCTGGATGATAATGTGGGAAATTGGATCAGCAAGTTTGCTGATGAGACTAAGATTGGAGGTGTTGTGGACAATGAGGAAGGATTTTAAAGATTCCAGATGGATCTGGACCAACTGGAAAAATGGCCCAGAAAATGGCAGATGGAATTTAATGCAGACAAGTGTGAGGTGCTGCATATTGGAAGGACAAACCAAGGTAGGACATACACAGTAAATGGCAGGAGACTGAAGAGTGTCGAGGAACAAAGGGATCTGGGAATACAGAAACACAATTTCCTGAAAGTGGTGTCACATGTAGACAGGGTTGTAAAGAAAGCTTTTGGCATCTTGGCCTTCATAAATCAAAGTATTGAGTATAGGAGTTGGGATGTTATGTGAGTTTGGATAAGACATTGGTGAGGCCAAATTTGAAGTATTGTGTGCAGTTCTGGTCACCAAACTACAGGAAGGATATGAATAAGATTGAAAGAGTGCAGAGAAGATTTACTAGGATGTTACTGGGTCTTCAGGACTTGAGTACAGGGAAAGATTAAATAAGTTAGAACTTTATTCCTTGGAGTATTGAAGAATAAAGGGAGATTTGATAGAGGTTTACATGATTATAAGAGGTATAGGCAGGGTAAATGCGAGTAGGTTCTTTCCACTTAGATTAGGAGAGATAAATACAAGAGGACATGGCTTTAGGGCGAAAGGGGAAAGGTTAAGGGGTAACATTAGGGGAACCTCACTCAGAGACTGGTGGGGATGTGGAATGAGCTGCCAACTGATGTGGTAAATGTGTTCTCACTCAAGTTTTAAGAGTAAATTGGATGGGAGGGGTCTGGAAGGTTATGGAATGGGTGCAGGTTAGTGAGACTAGTGGAATGATGTTTCAGCACAGACTAAAAGGGCTGAATGGCATGTTTTCTGTTCTATAGGGTTCTATCTTGAACAAAAGCAGTTTACTTGATATGTCATTGGCTAATATGTATACAGGAGATGGTTTTCATTCATCTTGAATTTGAGCCTTGTTGATAAGGTCAACATGAATCACTCATCCCTAATTGCCCCAGAGAAGGAGATGGGCCAGCTTTCTGATGAAGGCAATCCCACAATGCTGTTGGGTAGGGGTTCATGGATTTGGGACTTGTTCTGTGCTTCTGTGTTACAACATTGTGCAATTTGAAACTGAATTTGAAGGTGACAGAGTTCCTGTAATTGTCCTTCCAGATGGCAGAGGACATGGGTTCAGAAGATGCTAAGGGAGTAGACAGGGCACACTGTAGGTAAGGAGAGCACATTTCCTCCCCTGAAGGTTATTATTGAAACACATGGGGTTTGTTTTTCATTAAAGTCCATTAATGAAGCTGGATTTTTAGGTCAGATGTTAAATTAACAATTTGAATTCCCCATCTGCTGTGGGAGGATTTGATCTCTTGTCTCTCGATCAGCCATTCTCACTGGGGAACCTATTCCACCCCCATCCTCCCCCACCTGGGAGCCACAGCACATTTAAGTAAAAGCCTTGTTTACTTTTCACCTCACATAATGTAAATATTTTTATGTAGTAGACGTAGGGAAGAAACCAAAAGTTGACTGCTTCACAGGGGAGAGGGACCCATAAACCTTGATCAAAGTCTTAAAAGTGTCTATAGCATGCAAATGGCTGTTCTACATCATCCTTCCAGCCCAGTCATTACAGGAGTAAAGCACAAAAGGCTGCAGATACCAAGAATGAAGTAAGAACACAATGCTGGAGAAACTCAGCAAATCAAACAGTGTACTTTGTGTAGCAAATAATAAGTACATCACCAAAGCTTTGGACAAGGTATGAAAAAAAATAGGTAGGTGCCTGAACAAAATGGTGGGGGGAGGGAAAATGGGAGGAGCACAGGTCACAGGCTGGAGGTAATGGGTGGCTAAGGGAGGGAGGGCACACCAGCAAGCAAGCAGAGAGGGAAGACTCTGTGAGTGGAGACAGAAGGGGGTAGAGAGCTGGAGTAAAAAAGTCATAGGGATGGGGAAGAGGGGGGAATGGGGAATAGGCTACCAGAAAGCAGAGAAGTCAATGTTAATGGCGTCCTGTTGGAGAGTGACCAGATGGAATACAGATTTACCACAGGGCTAAAATGATGCACAGCTGATGTAAGTTGTCATCTTCCTTTACAAGTAGTGAGCTCATGAAAAACCCTTAAAGTTTTATCCTGGCATTAATTATTTTCTATCCCATCCTCTAAATTGCACACGTAGTCCTCTTAAATACTTGATCCCACACTTTTCAATAGGAGCTGGCCGTGACATCTATTGCAACCAATCTAAAAAAAAATTACTTGATTTTACAGTATTTGAGAGGAAGCTCTACTCAATTTAATCCAGGACTTTAAGTAAAATTCCGCCTCCTCCAAAAGCAATTTCCTTGCCATTGTTTCCTTAATCCAAAAATCCATTCCTTGTTCCTCTGCCTGTGTGGTAGACTATGATAAAGTCGTAGCCATGGAAACAAAAAAATGAATCCCAGAGTATTTTTAAACCGGTGGCGCAGAAGGAATTAAAAAGCGGAACAGAGCAAATTAATTACTGGATGTTAATTATGTGCTGTATTAACTGGCAACACATGCGTGTAGACACTTAAGCAACAAAGCTACAAGCTTATAGAGCCAGATAATTGTCTGCCTTCACCATCTATTTTCTCTTCTCTTTTAGCAGATTTGATGCTGCTTTTGAGAAAATTGGTGACTTAACAATATCAGTTAACTGTAGAGCAGGACGTCCACATGAAGAAGAAAACTGATAAATAGCTTTTTGCTGGACTACTAAAATTGACTTGCTTCCAATTCTTAAGCTAATCATAAAGTTCGGGAATACACATGACTCGAGATGCAGAACCTGCAGAAATGTAATTAAAGTAGGTCAGGAAAAACTTTGTAAACAGTAGATATGGTATCCTTCAGAATTTGATTCATTGGAAAAACACCTGCTGTTATCTGTTGCATAATGTGTCAAACTGGATCATAATGTTGTCAAAACTCTCAATGAATTCAGTGCCTTTAACCATTTGAACCTACTTGCACTGTACCTCCTGAGGAGACTGAAGCAGGCAAGCCAACCAGCCACCGTTATGTCAACTTTCTACAGGAGTTCTACCTAGCCAGCTGCATCATAATGTTGGACGGTTGCTGCAGAGAAATGGATCAGAGGTCAATCCACAGGACCATATAAGTGACAGAGAAGATCAAAAGTGTCTCCCCCACCATCGATGTGATCTACCAGAATCATTGTCTGAAAAGGGTGTGAAAAATCATGGAAGACCCCTCCACCCTGCGCACAGCATCTTTCAGCTACTCCCATTGGGAAAGAGATACAGGAGGATCAGAACCAGCACCACCAGGCTGAGGAACAGCTTCTTCCCACGGGCAGTGAGAAGGCTGATTGACAAAAGGAACTCCTCACACTGACCATGTTGTCTTGGGTAAACTTATACCTCTCATTTTGTTCGTTTTAGATTGGTCACAGTGTTTGAGCTACCCAAAGAAAATAGACACACACACCGAGAGCAGTTCAGTTTATACAAGTCTTTATTACTAAATCTAAAGCTGAATTCACCCTACAATATGCAAGCCCTTCCCAATTATACTTATCAATGCCTGGACTGGTCCCAACTGCCAAAGCGAGGCGACGACTGCACACTTGTAGTAGGTTGACTGGGCGCCGGTAGCAGCTTCTCCACCTCCCCGGACCGGAACGTTGGTTGGAACCTTGAAGTTCTTCTTCTTGCTGAGTGATGTTGCCACCTCTTGGAGAGTCTCAAACTTCAGCAGTGGGACCATGGCTTATATTACCCAAAAGTTGTTTACTTCAGATCTTATCTCTTTGAACAAATGATTTAATTATCTTCAAGGTCTCCTGACAGTCTGCAACCAACAAAAGACAACTGCATCTCTTGGCCTCGTGGTGGAAGTTGGATAATGTCTACTGATTCAACTGCATCCCTGGGCCCCATATAGTGTAAATTTAGATAATGTCTTCTGATTCAACTGCATCCTGGGCCCCATGGTGGAATTTAGGTGTGTCTACTTTTCTTCTTTGGCTTAGCTTCGCAGATGAACATTTATGGAAGGGGTAAATGTCCACGTCAGCTGCGGGCTCGATTGTGGCTGACAAGTCCGATGCGGGACAGGCAGACACGGTTGCAGCAGTTGCAGGGGAAAATTGGTTGGTTGGGGTTGGGTGTTGGGTTTTTCCTCCTTTGACTTTTGTCAGTGAGGCGGGCTCTGCGGTCTTCTTCGAAGGAGGTTGCTGCCCGCCGAACTGTGAGGTGCCAAGATGCACGGTTTGAGGCGATATCAGCCCACTGGCGGTGGTCAATGTGGCAGGCACCAAGAGATTTCTTTAGGCAGTCCTTGTACCTCTTCTTTGGTGCACCTCTGTCACGGTGGCCAGTGGAGAGCTCGCCATATAACACGATCTTGGGAAGGTGATGGTCCTCCATTCTGGAGACATGACCCACCCAGCGCAGCTGGATCTTCAGCAGCGTGGACTCGATGCTGTCGGCCTCTGCCAACTCGAGTACTTCGATGTTGGGGATGAAAGCGCTCCAATGGATGTTGAGGATGGAGCGGAGACAACGCTGGTGGAAGCGTTCTAGGAGTCGTAGGTGGTGCCGGTAGAGGACCCATGATTCGGAGCCGAACAGGAGTGTGGGTATGACAACGGCTCTGTATACGCTGATCTTTGTGAGGTTTTTCAGTTGGTTGTTTTTCCAGACTCTTTTGTGTAGTCTTCCAAAGGCGCTATTTGCCTTGGCGAGTCTGTTGTCTATCTCGTTGTCGATCCTTGCATCTGATGAAATGGTGCAGCGAGATAGGTAAACTGGTTGACCGCTTTGAGTCATATGCAACAAGCAGGTTCTCAGCCTTGCAGAAGCAAAGGCTGTAAAAGTAAGAAACACGGTTTAAATCCTCCATTACATTCCACCCCTTGGTCGCAGTCTGTCACTTACGAGACCTAACAAGCATTTGAGTACAGAAGGAGCGAAAAAGAGAAACTAAAACTAAAACTAAAATAAACAATAATGCAAGCAACCAACAGAAAAGATTGTGGCCCAATCCCCCAAATGTACCATTTAACCATAAAAAGGATTCAAACTATCCTTGTGGGCCACAATACCCAGACACTGAAGCTCACAAACAGATTTTGAAACATGCTTAACAATATCAGATATGTTAGTAGATACATCGGGCCGTGTCCCCCACGGGAAACTCCCTCGGAATGTCCTCGACATTACAAATCCAATTGCTGGCATCAAAACAGCGGTTAAGCCAGATCAGCAGGAGTGCAAGACGGAGGACCTGGAACAAAGAAGCCTGACATATGTCACTCACGATGCCATAAGCGTTCAGTATTTAAACAAACTAAATCATTCTGTCCCTCAATAGCTACCCACCGAGTGTTACCCGGGACAGGTGTCACTATTTCCCCTTTTTCAGGAGGGCCACTAACTGATGGTCCCACCCGTACCTTTTGTTCGGCATTCTCTGGCTCAGGAATGGGGGGCAATGACTGATTTTCCTCTGGAATAGGCTGTAGTTCAGAAGCGTGAAGAAGTCGGTGGAAAGGTGTACCTCCCTTCAAAGGGCGATGATTCAAATTGTTGACTGCCTGCTGCAGCACATGGCACCACCCCTTCAGGGTCCCCAGTGGTGTTAACAAACAAATTTGTTCCTTCAGTAAGACGTTTATTCGTTCAACTAACCTGGCAGCCTGCGGGTAATAAGGAATATGGTGGATCCATAAGATACTGATGTCAGTTGCCCAATCACAGATTGCCTTCTTGGAGAAATGCAACCCATTATCAGACTGAATTTCCTCTGATACATCATAACGAGAAATTAAATGGTTTAGTCCTTAGATAGTGCTAGTTTGGTCAGCTGTCTTGGTGGGAAAAGCTAAAACCAGGCTCGAAAAGGTGTCAACCATTACTAGGACGTAACGTTTACCCATAAAGTCTGGCATAGGGCCTATGTAATCAATTTGCCAGACCGCAGCTGAGTGAGCTCCCCGTCTTATTCGGCCATGCGGACCAGGAGGAACGGTGCGGGACTTCACAAGCTGGCATGCTGGGTGTGTCCGCATGACCATTGTTCTAATGGATGGGTAAGGCATGTGTACGGGCCCACATAGCTGATCCCTTCTCCCCCAAATGGCCACTCTGTTCATGTGCCCATCAAGCCAGGGGTCAGTATCGGCGCGGTTGATAGTGACAAGCAGATCTGCTACTGCATTATGTTGTGCCATGTTTGTCGTTGCATTGGTATGGGCGTTAACATGATATACGGTTATCTCATGATGATGGGAGCATCCCACAACAGCTGCCACAACTGTTTGCCCCATACTGGGCAGTCATGTACCAGCCAGTCATTCTTTTGCCAATCGGGCATCCATACCACTAGTCCATTAGCCACAGCCCAGGAATAAGTAAACAAGCGAAGAGGGTGACCATGGGGGTCTAGTATTAAAGTGACCGCCTTCAACTCAGCATACTGACTGGAGGCATCCCCCTCCTCCAACAAGTGAGTTCCTGACCTGGGATGGTAAGCCACCGCCCTCCACTTCTGCTTTCCTTGCACCCACCGGCTGCTACCATCAGTAAACCAGGTGTGCTCTTGTTCTGCTTTCTGTACCATCTATTCCATGGCCCCTTGGATCATCACATCATCAATATAATGGTGAATTGAGAGGGAAGGCGATACTGGCACCGTCTCCAAATCACGGGCAATTAGGCTGTGGCAAATAGTGGGAGAGTGTACATAGACCTGAGGGAGGTGGGTGAAGGTATACTGGCGCCCCTTCCAGGTAAAGGCAAACTGATCCTGTGAGACCTCGTCTATAAGAATACTGAAGAAGGCATTAGCGAGATCAATGACAGCATACCATGTTCTTGAGTTCACAGTAGCAATGTTTTCAATAAGGGTAACAATGTCCAGAACTGCCGAAGCAAGTGGTGGGGCATGTTTGTTCAAAAAACGATAGTCAACTGTCATTCTCCGGGAGCCATCCGGCTTCTGGATGGGCCAAACAGGGCTATTAAAGGGCGACGTTGCGGGCCTCACTACCCCTTCTTCTTGCAAAGCATTGATGGTGGCAGTAATCTCTTCCTGCCCTCCTGGGAGACGATATTGTGGAATGGTTTCGGGGGGGAGGCACCATCACAGGATCTAACTTAGCCCGACCCACCACTAGTCTTTTAGTAATAGTCCGAATTCCAAATGCAAATCCCCCTTGGCTAGTATTAAGGGGCGTTCCGGCCAACATATTAATACCCAGGATACACTCGTCAGTGGCAACCACCAGGGCATGTAACCATATAGGGGAAGGGCCATCACCCATCGTGGTGTGGACTTTTATTTCCTTCGCCAGGGTGATCGCTCCTCCCATCCCCTCTATTCAAAATGTCAGTCCAGTCCAGAGGTCGGGGTTACCCGGAATCACCGAGTGCTCCGCACCGGTGTTGACCAAGGCCAAATATTGGTGGTCATTACCCCCCACCCCAATGGATTGTTAATGGTATGTAGGGCCGCGGGTCCCCGTGTATCCACCGTGTCTCAATAGAGTAGATATGTGGGCCCTGCCCACACCCTCATGCTTTAGTAGGGTTCGGGGGCTTCCAGGCCCACATGCCACTATTATCCATAAGAGCCTTTTGAACCATTTGTTGTATCTCATCACGGATAACTGGAGCAAGAGAAGCTGGCTCGATAGGAACAGCAGTGGGAGCAGAAGGCACAGCTGGGCCAGGAGGACTCCACAGCTGGGGAAGATGTTCCCCTGCCTTCCTCTTATAAAGGGCATAAAGGACCATGGTAGGTTTCCCATCAATATCACTTTTAGGTACACCTAACTTTAACAAGGTTAGAAAAAGGTCCTTTCTTGTCGGTCCGTTATTACCAGCAGCTCCTCTCTTTTCATCCTGCTTGTCTGATTTAACCTGAGTTGTACGTGAGTGGATTTTACCTCCCAACTCTAATTCTCAGAACCCAGATAAGGCGTGCACCGCCTCAGACACGGGGTGCCCAATTAGCAGATTAGTTACGGACAGAACCAGTCCCCGTACAGTGGGTTGGGTGGAGCGAACCAATCTGGTATGCATTCTGGCCGTGAATCTCTCTTCATCAGGGCTTCCCCCCATGACCCACAGCCTCAAACACCCTGCATACAAGGCAGAGGCCAGGGCCTGTTGACGAATTACTGCTTATACCCTCCTCTGGGGTGCCCCAATTTTTCTGTAAATGCAAATCTCAATCTACTGGTGATGGGTATACTCATAGTAGGGCATCCCCTAGAGTGGCAAGTAAGTAATCCACCTCTCTTCCTCTACCCCGCAGCTCAGCAGTGACCCGGATATCAGTAGTCAATGTTCCTAAACCCAACAATTCCTCAGGGCCCTCAGGGGTCAAATATACATTACCCCCTCCTTGCTCCCAAACACGCAGGAGCCATGCTGCCAGAGTTTCTCTCGCCTTTTGCCTAAATCGATCTCCAATGGCAGCCAGCTCTTTTATAGAGAAGTCACGTATCATTGACCTCTGCTCCCACTTTGGCCCACAGGGTCCTTTGCCCAGTGGACGGGATGAGGCCTAGGCCATCCCATAGAGGGGGTAGGCCATAGAGCATTAGCAGGGGTTCGGGTATTTTCCCCTGGGTCCGCTTGGGAGATCGGGGTATCTATCCCTTCAATCTCTACCCTTACATCATCCCCCCTTCTATCTGTTTGGGAAGTCTGCTGCCTTATGGGGCGGGCGTGAACAGCAGGTGGAGAGGGCAGTATGTTAGGCACATGCTGAGGAGTATCTACATTACTACCATGGTCATCATTGCAGATATTCCCGTCCCAATCATCAATTACATCACGATCGTCACCATTCCTTATCATGGCACGAATACAATGTGGATGGGGCTCTACTCCATGCCTTTCTTTATCTGCACAGAGCTGCTGCCAGAGTTTAATATTATGGCAGATCGTTGGGACATGATTATCCTCCCATTCTTTGGCTCGGTCCTGACTGGTGCGAACAAACTCGCTCATCATGGAACAGTGGTGTCGCATGGCTTCTAGCTCCTCCTCTAATTTCTCTCTCTTGTGCTGAGATTCTACTTCTCTTTGAACTAATTCTGCTTCATGCTGAACAGAGTGGTGTAAGGCTGTGGCCAGCAGCCAACAACCGTCCATCAGCCTCCCCTTTTTACCAGGAAATTTACTTTCTCGAAGGAGAGTGGCAACCCGCTCTCCCAGAGGTGTACTTGATGGGTATAACTTCTCATCCCAACTAATAGGTGGTCCCAACAAAGACAGGGTATTGGCCAACATGCCAAACCCATCGTCTTTGGAAGTCCATCCTGGAATCAAGAACTGTTCAGGGCTCACCTCTTTCTTTCGGTGAAACATCTTGAGACTAATCCTGCCGACTATGCCAATTGTCTTGGGTAAACTTATACCTCTCATTTTGTTCGTTTTAGATTGGTCACAGTGTTTGAGCTGCCGAAAGAAAATAGACACACACACCGAGAGCAGTTCAGTTTATACAAGTCTTTATTACTAAATCTAAAGTTGAATTCACACTACAATATGCAAGCCCTTCCCAATTATACTTATCAATGCCTGGACTGGTCCCAACTGCCAAAGCAAGGTGACGACTGCACACTTGTAGTAGGTTGTCTGGGCGTCAATAGCAGCTTCTCCACCTCCCCAGACCATGTCAGCAGTGGGACCATGGCTTATATTACCCAAAAGTTGTTTACTTCAGGTCTTATCTCTTTGAACAAATGATTTAATTATCTTCAAGGTCTCCTGACAGTCTGCAACCAACAAAAGACAACTGCATCTTTTGGCCTCATGGTGGAAGTTGGATAATGTCTACTGATTCATATGCATCCCTGGGCCCCATATAGTGTAAATTTAGATAATGTCTTCTGATTCAACTGCATCCTGGGCCCCATGGTGGAATTTAGGTGTGTCTACTCTTTTTTTTCTTTGGCTTGGCTTCGCGGACGAAGATTTATGGAGGGGGTAAAAAGTCCACGTCAGCTGCAGGCTCGTTTGTGGCTGACAAGTCCGATGCGGGACAGGCAGACACGGTTGCAGCGGTTGCAGGGGAAAATTGGTTGGTTGGGGTTGGGTGTTGGGTTTTTCCTCCTTTGCCTTTTGTCAGTGAGGTGGGCTCTGCGGTCTTCTTCAAAGGAGGTTGCTGCCCGCCAAACTGTGAGGCGCCAAGATGCACGGTTTGAGGCGTTATCAGTCTACTAATTCATATGCAACAACCAGGTTCTCAGCCTTGCAAAGGCTGCAAAAGTAAGAAACACTGTTTAAATCTTCCATTACACATGTGTGCATGAATACTTGTCCTGCATATGTATTGTTTGTCTGTATGTGTGCTATGTCTGGTTGTGTGTCTGCGTGTTTTGAACTGAGGACTGGAGAGTACTGTTTCGTAGGGTTGTACTTGAGCAATCAGATGGCAATAAGCTACCTCACTTTCTCCTTTCTGTTCAATAAATTTGAGTTGCATATAAACAGAAACAGTAACAGCAGTTCTGAGAGTAACTTGTCAGTTTGCTCCATCCATCAATAGATTTCTTTTTTTTATTTAATTCAATAATACTGCGGAATAGAAGGTCCTCTGGGTTATGAAACTCATGCAACCCAAGCACACCCAATTAACCTACCAACCTCATAGGTTTTTTAGAGGGTAGGACAAAACCGGAGAACCCAGGGAAAACACACCCAGGTCATGGAGAGGACGTACAAGCACCTTTCACACACCGAAGGATTTGAACCTAGATCGCTGGCACTGTAATCTTGTTGCATTAATCTTCTTGCTAACCATGCCATTCTATTGCCTTAATACAGTTTGCCTACCATGCCCCTTTCAGATGCTGTACTTTGAAGATAAGAACAAAAGAAAAAAGTCCACCTCCTCCAACAAATCTTCCCTGTCAATCAATATATTTATAGGTGATCTGTACCCAGGCCCAACTCCTCTCTTGAGTGGAGATTGGAATGCACTGCCTGAGTGATGATGACTGGGGGAAAATAGTGCCTGGGATCTTTTCTGAATTTGGCATTGCAAATCCCAGGACTTTCCAAATGTGATTTTGTAAACTTCAGCCAAGGAAAGACTATGGAAAGCCAGCACTTGGCATCTTTTTGAAGGACGGCCTGTCCCAGACCCGCCACACCTCCTCATTAGTCAGGAAGGCACAGCCGCACCTACACTTCTTAATGAGGTTGAAGGAGGAAAGGCCCCCACCACCATCTTAACAATGTTTTCCAGGACCACAATAGAGACTGTCTTGGCTGGCAGCATCTTAGAGTGGTATGGTAGCTGCAAAGCATCAGATCGGTATGGAGGGTGATTAAAACTGCTGAGTAGATCACAGGGTTCTCATTTCCCTCTGTCACTGATATCTTCAGGAAACAGTGTTTAAAGAGGGCTCAGAGAATCATTGTGCATCCATACCATCCAGCTTGCAGTATCTTTGAGACACTACCTTCAAGGAAGGAATACATAAAAAGCAAGATTGCCAGGCTGGGAAGCAGCTTCTTCCCACAGAAGCTAAGACTGTTGAACAATCCTAGAAACCTGCAAATTCTTTTATATATCTTTACTTTGGATCACTGTGTATGGATGTAATTTGTGCATAGGGTTTACTGTATCTGTGTGTGTACACGATGGTCCAGAGATACGCTGTTTTGTTGGGTCATATATGTATATGTAAGATCAAATGACAATAAACTTGAACTTCAACACCCATCAATTGTACCGTTGCCCAAGAAGAGTGCAGTAACCTGCCTTAATGACTATCAACCAGTAACACTTACATCAACAGTGATGAAGTGTTTTGAAAGGTTGGTGATGAAGGATATCAACTCCTGTCTGAGTGGTGACACGGATCCATTACAGTTCGCCTGTCATAGTAACAGATCTACGACAGATGCCATCTCACTGTGTCTACACGAAGCCCTGGAACACCTGAACAGCAAAGATGCATACATCAGGATGCTCTTTATTGACTATAATTCGGCACTTAACACCATCGTCCCCTCAAAACTGATCAGCAAGCTCCAAGACCTGGGAGCCACTGTGTTATTGGATCATGGATTTCCTCACTTCCAGATCACAATCAGTGAGGATTGGTAAGAACATCTCTACAATCTCCAAAAGTACTGGAGCAGTACTCACTTAACACCTACAACTGTGTGGCTCGGTACAAAATGAGCACCATTTGTCGATGATACCACAGTAGTGGGTTGTTTAAAGGATGGGGATGAGTCCGCATACAAGAGGGAGATTGAAAACTTAACAACATCCTTGAACTCAATGTCACCAAAACTAAGTAGCTGATTGTTGATGTTAGGAAAAGAAAGCCAGAGGTTTACAATCCAGTGTTCATTGGCAGATCAGAGGTGGAAAGGATGAGAAAATGTAAGTTCTTGGGGGTCACTATCTTGGAGTACCTATCCTGGACCCAACTCACTAATGGCATTGTAAAGAAAGCATGTCAGCACCTCTACTTCGTCAGGAGATTGCAGAGGTTTGGTATGACACCAGAAACCGTGGCAAATTTCTACAGAGGTATGGTGGAAAGTGTCCATCATGGTCTAGTTTGGGGACCATGAGCATAAAGCCCTCTAAAAAGTAGTGGGCATAGCCCAGGACATCACAGACAAAACCCTCCCCACTACAGGGTGCGCTGCCGTCGGAAAGTAACAGCAATCATCAAAGACCCACACCACCCAGCACATGCTCTGTTCTCGCTGCTTATATCAGGAAAGAGTAATAGGTGCCACAAGATTTGCACCATGAGGTTCAGGAACAGCTGCTCCCCCTCTACCATCAGACTCCTCAACAACAAACTCATTTAGGGACTTCTACTTGTGCACTTTATGGATTTTCTCTTTTATTTTCTCTATATTGCCCAGTTTGTTTACATTCATTTACAGTTATTTGTTTACCTGTATATGATATGCAGGTTTTTTTTGTACTACCAATTAGTGGTAATTCTGTCCCACCCTCAGGAAAAAGTATCTCAGAGTTATATATTGTACTCTGACAATAAATCCCCGAAATCTGAAATCTGATCTGGAGTGAATTTGTGCCCAGAACCAATAATTAGTTTGGGTATCGGAGGATTTAAGAAGAATTCTCCAATTCGGCCTTCAGAAGAGGAAATTTGGTGTTTGCAGCCAGTTCTCATTGCCAAATGCTCAACTGGCATCATCTAAGTACTCCTTCACCCTCATTTAGGGTGAAACAAATTTTCCTGAAGCTGTGACAAAGTAATATCTTTACTGTATTTTACTATGGAATAAAATGTCTTAAAATATGTCTAATTGCATCATAAACCCAGAGTAAATAATTTTCATGGCCACAATAAAATATATCCCTCCTTATTGTTATTGTGCAAGCATTAACCTGTATCCTTGGAAGTAAAATACCATGATTGAAGTAAAAACACATGGCTGGAGAAACTCAGCAGGTCGAACAGTGTACCCTTTTTAGCAAAGATAAAGATACTAACTAACATTTTTGGCTGAAACCCATAATTAAGGTATAAATAAAATGCAGGCAGGTGTCAGGTCAAAAAGGTAGGGGAGGAGGAGTAGGGGGAAGAGCACAGTTGCAAATACAGGAGGTTAACAGGTAGACAAGGGAGGGAGGACACACCAGTAAGCAGGGGAAGGAGGATGGCTCTGTGAATGGAGAGGGAAGGGGGTGGAGAGCTGGAGGAAAGAAGATAAAGGGAAAGGGAAGAGAGAGAGAATGGAGAGTAGGCTAGCAGAAACCGGAGAAGTTGACTTTAATGCCATTTGGTTGGAGAGAGCCCAGACGGAAAATCAAGTTTTGTTCCTCCAATTTACGAGTGGTCTTTGTGGGATATACATGAGGCCATGGTTCAGACAGGTCAGCATGAGGGTGGGACTCAGAATTGAAGTGGTTGTCTTCTGGGAGATCCCTGTCACTGAAACGGACAGAGTGAAGGTGCTCAGTGAAGCGAATCCCCCAGCCTGAACCCAGTCTCTCCAATGTAGTGGCCACAAAGGAAGAACTAGATGCAGTAGATCACTCCCACGGATACACAAGTGAACTGTTGTTTCACTTGAATGGACTGTTTTTAGTATTCCATGACTTCCATAGGCTGCCATATGTGGAGGTTTATTTCTCCAGACTTCACTTCCTGTGGAGCTTGAATGAAGGGGGAGTTCAAGTTGACCATGCTGAGGGTTACTTCACCTTCCCCTCATTGTTAACCTGGCCAGGAATGTCCATCTTAATTGCTCAGCAATGGTGGACAGAGGTGTGGTGCAAACTCTGTGGCCCAGAAAGGTAGGGATAAAAGGAAAAGGGTGATTGTCATAGGGGATTCAATGGTTTGGAGGACAGACAGAGGTTTTTGTGGACCCGATAAGGAAAACTGGAAGGTGGTTTGCCTTCCTGGTGCCAGGGCCCAGGATATGACTATACGTGTTCAGAACATCCTAAAAGGGGAGGGTAAAGAGCTTGAGGTCATGGTACATGTTGGTACCAGTGATGTTGGAAGGAAGGAGGAAGTGGTCCTGCAGAATGAGTATAGGGCGTTGGGTAGGGAGCCTAAAAGGAGGACCCCTAAGGGTATAATCTCTCGATTGCTTTCTGTGCCACGTGACAATGAGGGCAGAAACACGTGGCTAAAGGAATGGAATAAGATACAGCGTTTCAAATTCTTGGACCACTGGGACCTTTTTTGGGGGAGATGAGACCTATACCATAATGATGGATTACATCCAAATCCCAGAGGGATCAGTCTCCTGGTGGGGGCATATGCTAGGGCTGTCGGGGGGGGGGGGGGGGATTAACTAGTATGGTTGGGAACAGGGTTTCAACTTAGGCAGGACAGCAGGGAGAATGTTTGTGGGCTAAGGAAAGAAGCATATTTAAATAATTTGAGGGAGGAACAGCAGGAAGTAATAAAAATATGTTATACTGACAATTGTGAGAATGGTAGAGAGGAGGATCGGCAGAAGGTAAGATGTAGGTGATCCCTGAGACGTATTTATTTTAATGCAAGAAACATAGTAAGGAAGTTGGATGTGCTAAAGGTGTGGATTGACATATGGAATTGTGATGTTGTGGCCATTAGTGAGACGAGGTTGAAGGAAGGATGTGACTGGCAGTTAAATATTCCAAGATTTTGCTGCTTTAGATGTGACAGAGTTGGTGGAGTAAGAGGGGGAGGTGTGGCATTACATGTCATGGAGGATATTACAGCGGTGCTGAGGCAAGTTAAACTGGAGGGCTCATCAAGGGAGGCAGTGTGGGTAGAAATGAAAAATAAGAAGGGTGAGGTTACTATTATGGGGGTATAGTATAGGCCTCCAAATGGGGAAAGGAAACTAGAAGAGCAAATGTGTAAGGAAATAAGTGAGATATTCAATAGAAATAGGGTGGTGTTGGTTGGGGATTTCAATTTTCCAAACATAGATTGGGAAACGCAGTCAGGAAAAGGGCAGGATGGTTTAGTATTTATGCATTGTGTTTAGGATTGCTTTTTGCAGCAATATGTTGAGACGCTCTCTAGATGGGGAGCAGTGTTAGATCTGTTGTTTGGGAATGAAATAGGGCAGGTGTCGGAGGTTAACGCTGGAGAGAACTTTGGATCCAGTGATAACGGATCCATGAGCTTTAGCTTAACGATGGAAAGGGATAGGTCAGGTCTGAGGTTGAAGGTCTTCAAGTGGGGTAAGGCCAGATTTGGAGAAATGAGAAGGGATTTGCAGAGAGTTGTGTGGGCTGATCATTTTGCCGGAAAGGATGTAGAGGAAATTTGGAGGGCATTTAGGGGTGAGATTTTGAGAATACAGGATCTTTATGTTCCAGTCTCGCCGAAAGGGAAGACCAAAGGTTGAATGAAGCCGTGGTTTTCTGGTAAAATTAAGAAGTTGGTTCGGGACAAGTGGGAGGCCTATACTAAATAAAAAAAACAGGGGATTTAGTAGATGTATGGAAGAACCTTAAGAGGGAAATTAGAAAGGCAAAAAGAAGGTACATAGCTAATAAGGTGAAGGTGAATCCAAAGGGTTTTTACAGATATGTGAACAGTAAAAGGAGGGTTAAGGATAGAATAGGTCCACTGGATGATGGGACCGATGAACTATGTAAGGAATCATATGAGATAGGAGAAATATTGAACAATTTTTTCTTGTCTGTACTCATGAGGGAAAGGGACATTGGAGATAAGAGAGGCCAAGGGCTTAGAAATAGAGAGAAAAAGGTTTAGTAAAGTGAAGGTTTTAATGCTTCTAGGGTCAATAAAGGTGAATAAATCTTCTAGTCCTGATGGGATTTTTCCCTGGACTTTAAGGGAGGTCAGGGAGCAAATAGCAGGGGTACTGACAGTGATTTTTCAAAGATCACTGGAGGACAGTGTGGATTCACGGGATTGGAGGGTTACGAATGTAGCTCCATTGTTTTAAAAAAAGCATTAGGTGTAGGCCAAGTAATTATCGGCCAATAAGTTTGACTTCGGTGGTGGGGAAGGTTATGGAGGGTATTCTTCGAGTTAGTATATACGCATATCTGGGTAGGCAAGGATTGATTAGGGGCACCCAGCATGGGTCTGTAAAGGGAAAGTCATGTTTGACGAACCTTGTTGAGTTTTTTGAGGAAGTGACAGAAAAAGTGGATGAAGGTAGGGCGGTTGATGTGATCTATTTGGATTTTAGTAAGACTTTTGTTAAGGTTCCGCATGGAAGGTTAATAAGGAAAGTTCAGTCACTAGGAATTAGTAGAGAGATTGTGACATGGGTTCAGAGGTGGCTGGAAGATAGACAGCAGAGAGTCATGGTGGACAACTGTCTGTCAGGTTGGAAGCCTGTGACAAGCAGGGTGCCTCAAGGATCGGTGCTGGGCCCCTTGTTGTTTATCATTTATATTAATGATTTAGAGGAGGGTGTGGTTAACTGGGTAAGCAAATATGCAGATGATATGAAAATAGGGGGAGTGGTGCATAGTGAGGAAGATTTTCTTGGATTGTTTGGAAGAATGGGCTGAAAGATGGCAGATGGAATTCAATGCAGACAAGTGCGAGGTGCTGCATTTCAGTAAAAATAACCAGAATAGGACATATGCAGTTAAGGGGAAGGCATTGAGGCACGCAGAGGAGCAAAGGGACCTGGGGTTATGGTACACAGTTCTTGAAGGTGGATTCCCATGTGGACAGGGTGGTTAAGAAGGCATATGGCATGCTGGCCTTCATAAATCATAGTATAGAGTATAGGAGCTGGGAAGTGATGCTGCGGTTATTTTAAGGCATTGGTGAGGCTTGGTTTGGAGTACTGTCCTCAGTTCTGGTCTCCAAATTATAGAAAGAATATAGATAAGGTGGAGAGGGTGCAGAGGAGGTTTACTTGCCTGGCTTACAGCATCTAGATTACAGGGAAAGATTAAGGAGACTGCGACTTTATTCATTGGAATGTAGATGGTTGAGAGGGGACTTAATAGAGGTATTTAAAATTATGAAAGGAATAGATAGACTAGACATAAACAGATTCTTTCCCCTGAGGGCAGGGCAGGTTGGAACAAAAAGGCATGAGTTCAGGGTAAGGGGCAACATTTTAAGAGAAATATTAAATAATGCTTTTTCACTCAGCGAGTGGTGTCAGAATGGAATGATCTTCCAAAAGAGATAGATGCGGCAGGGTCCCTTCTGTCATTTAAGAGAAGGTTGGATGTGTATATGGAGGTGAAGGGGTTGGAGAGTTATGGACGGAGAGCGGGAGGGTTGAGCTGGTGGAGTTGTTCAAGTGAATCGGTCTGGACTCGAAGAATCAACAAGGCCTGTTTCCACGCTGTAAACGGTTATATGGTTATATGGTAAACCTTCTGGCACAGCAACAGTGAAACAAACCTCAGAGAATTCCAGTCAACAGAGAAGCAAACATTACTGAGAGCCATGGGAAAATATCAGAAAGCATGATGTGATGTAAGTTTAGACTTGGGCAGTAATTAAAGGTCATTCTCTCACTGCCTGATGACTAAGTGATCAATCCATTCAGACAGGACAGTTAAGCATTTCATATTCCTCGTATCTCAAGAATTCTCCATGCAATCATAGAATCATTATCATGTCAAAGGTGAAGGTAAAGGTTCCATTATTGTCACATAATACTACATGAAATTTCACCTTTGTCCACCATCAGGCAGTCAAAGAGTGGTCACTTTGTCCAGTGCCCTTCACAGAAACCTACAGCTCCTCGTGTTCCTAGACAGTGTCCCCTCCAAGTACTGACCAGGCCTGAGCCTGCTTAGATTCCGAGATCAGACAATCTCAGGGGCTATTAGGCTTCACAAAAGGACCCTCTACCCATCCAATCCTTGTCAGCTCATTTTTTTGAACATTTTATTTAACTTTTCAAATTACACACAAAAAAACATGAAATTACTATAACCCCTCCCCCTCCCCAAAAAACATAAAAACACCACTAAAAATCCAAAAAAAATTCCCCGAATCCCCCCTCCCCCAAAAAATTTACAGTAAAAAACAATTTTTCCAGATTGGTTTGCCAAACTTATTACAGTTAATTAATTTCTTTAGCCATTACATTTCACATATAATCCACCCATATCCATTAAAAAATGTATTATTTTTCACATTATATGTTAATTTTTCTAAATGCAAACAAGACTGTAATTCATTATGACATCTTCGCAAATTTAATTGTATATTATTCTTCCATGTAACTGCTATGCATTTTATTGCTACCGCTAACGCTAACTTTACAAAAGCTAAATATGGTTTAGGCATTCTTGAATCAACAAATGGAATCTTATCATAACCTAATAAACATAACTTTGGATCCAATCGAATATCCATTTTAAATACATCTCTCAAAAATGTTATAATTTCCTCCCAAAAATATTTAATTTTCTTACACAACCAAACTGAATGTACATAAGTACCTTTCCCCTCGCTACATCTAAAACATAAATCTGTTAAACTAAATCCATATCCTTTCAATTTCTCAGGAGTTAAATATAATTGATACAAAAAATTATAAATAACTATTTATACCTCACATTAATTAATTCTGTAACACTATCAACACACATTTGTGACCATTCTTCCCCTACCAATACAATATTTAAATATTTTTTCCATTTCTCTTTATCCTTATACATATCCACTTTTTCCATTTTTTCCTGCAACAATGTATACATATCAGAAATAAAACCTTTTCCACTTTTATATTCTATCAATAATTCAAATTGAATTTCACCTGGCAAATTTATTTCCTTACCATAGCTCTTCTTTAAAAAAAATCTCAAAGTTGATAATAAGCAAACAAAGAATTTGACATAATACCATATTTCTCTTGTAGTCTATTAAATGAACAAAACTTCCCCACTTCAAAACAATCTACAACATTAACTATTCCTTTATTTTTCCAATCCTTTAAATAAGGACTATTCAATGAAAAATGAATCAATTTATTCTGATATATTGGTGATCTTATTGAAATCATCCCTTTAAACCCTATAATTAAATAACAATTATAGCAAATATTCATTATATGTCATAAAACTGGCAAATCAAATTCTTGTAACAATAATTGATTCCATTTATAAATAAAATGCTTACTATTACCTTCCAAAATCTGATCCATCTCCATCTTTGACCACCTAGGAGATTGTTCAGTATCAAATAATCTATTAATAAATTTCAACTGTGCCGCTTCATAATAATTGTAAAAACAAGGTAATTGCAAGCCAATTAATTCATAACTCCAAGTCAATTTTTGTAAAGAAACTCTTAATAATTTACCCTTCCATAAAAATAACCTAATTGCCTTATTTATTTCCTTTAAAAACTTTTTTGGTACTGTACATGGAATAGATTGAAAAAAATACTGTACTCAAGGATAAATATTCATCTTTATACAATTCACTCTTCCAGTTAATGCCAATGGTAAATCTTTCCATTTATCTAAATCAATTTTAATCTTATTTAATAAAGATACATAATTTAAATTCAACAATTCATGATCATTTTTATTTACAACTACTCCTAAATATTTAATTTTATTTGACCATCTTAATTTAGTCATTTGTCTACAATCTTTGTAATTTTCCTCCGCTATTGGTAAAATCTCACTCTTTTCCCAATTAACCTTATATCCCGATAATTTTCCATATTTAAACAATAAGTCATGTAATGACGTTTTTGAAACCTTTGGATTAGTTAAGTAAATCAAAACATTATCTGCAAATTTTATATTCATTTTCCTTCACTCTAATTTCCCTAATACTTAAATCTTGTTGATCCACTTGAGGTAAAGGTTCAATCATTAAAGCAAATAAAGCAGGAAAAAGAGGGCACCCTTGTCTTGTAGAATGAGACAAATTAAAAGATTTTGAAATCTGACCATTCATTAATACCCTTGCAGTAGGTCCTGCATATAAGGCCTTAACCCAACCTCTAAAAAATGGGCCAAAATTAATTTTTTCCAATACTTTAAACAAGAATTTCCACTCAACATGATCAAACGCCTTCTCAGCATCTAAAGATACAACTATTTGTTGATTATTTTGTTGTTTTTGCTATAATAATTAATTAAATCAACTTAACTATATTGTCTGCTGAATACCTACCTTTAACAAAACCTACTTGATCCATATCAACCAATTTTGGTAAATAATTCACCAACCTATTCGCCAAAACTTTAACCACTAATTTATAATCAATATTTAATAATGATATCGGTCTATATGATGATACTTTTAAAGGGTCTCTATCTTTTTTTGGTATAACTGTAATCAATGCTCTTGCAAAATATTTTGGAAATACACCTGTTTCAGTTGCTTGTTTCAAAACATCTTTATATAACAGAAATAATAAATCATTAAACTCTTTATAGAACTCCACCACAAAACCATCTTCTCCAGGAGATTTCCCATTAGGCATCGATTGTAAAGCTTCCTTCAATTCTAATTCAGTATATGAAATATCTAAATTTTTAACTCTGCTTCAGTCAACATTGCTAAATTTAAATTATCTAAGAATAAATCAATTTGATCAACGTCTTGACTACCTTCTGATGTATATATTTTTTTAAAATTCATCATTAACATCTTTTCATTTATGTAATTTCTCCATTCTTCCTAATAGCATTAATTGTCCTTGATACTTCCTCAGTTTTAAGTTGCCATGCCAAAATCTTGTGTTCTTTCTCACAGTTCATAATAACGTTGTTTAGATTTCAGTATCATTTTCTCATACTTACATGTTTGTAAATTATTATAATATAATTTCAATTTAGATCATTTTGTCTTATCATCCTCTGTACATTTGTTCTGTAACTTTTTCTCCAAACTTGCAATTTCTTTCTCCAAATTTTAACTTTCTAATTGATACTGTTATTTTATATTTGTTTTATAACTAATAATTAATCCTCTCAAATATGCTTTTAAAGCATTCCACAAAACAAACTTACTTTGAACTGAATTTTGATTCACTTGTAAATAAAAACTAATTTGATCTCTCATATATTTAACAAAATCTGGTCTCTTCAATAACATTTCATGAAAACCTCCATCGATAAGCTGTCTCAACCAATTCAGTAGCTAAACATCTAACTAACAATAATGAATGATCTGACAATAATCTACTTTTATATTCTGCAAAATTAAATCTACCTTGTAAATGTGCAGAAATAAAAAATAGATCTATTCGAGAAAAAGAATTATGTTGAGTCGAATAAAATGAATAATCTTTTTATGTTTGATTTAATTTTCTCCAGTTTTCTACTAAATTCAAATCCCTCATCATTTCAAGCAATCTTTTTGCCATCTGAGACCTTTTGACAATTTTTGGTGATTTGTCTAACAATGGATCCAAACAACAATTGAAATCCCCTCATACCAATACATTCCGATTTGATTGATTCAAATTTAAAAATGCCTCTGAAATAAAAGCCTCATCATCTTCATTTGGTGCATAAACATTCATTAAAGTCCAACTCTCAGAAAAAAATGTACAATTAACACTCTTCCCGCATTTGCAAAAAAAGAATCTACCACAAAGGATATTTTCTTATTAAATAAAATCGCCACCTCCCTAGCTTTAGAGTTAAATGAAGATGAAAATACATGTCCAACACAATCTCTTTCTAAATTTAAATGCTCTTTTTCTGTTAAATGAGTTTCTTGCAAAAGTGCTATATCTACTTTTAATTTCTTAATATAATCTAAAACATGTTTTCTCTTTATCAGATGATTTAACCCCTTAACATTAAAAGTTGCAAAGCTTAAACTACTCATTACAATCTATATAATGGCACCCAATCTTTCACAACTTAATAAGAAAAAAAACCCTTTTAAATAAAAGGCCCCTTAAACCCACCCCCCCAACAAAAAAACTGTAAAGCAGTAACCCCCTTACTAACTGGGTGCGGTTAATACCAACAGTGGCTGCTGACTTTGGATTTCACCCTACACCATCTTGCCATGCCCCCCTCCTTGCCAGCTCTATTTAGTTCCATTCTCCAATACCTTCCCCTGACAGAGCCCTGTAAACTATTCTTCCTCAAATGCTTGTCCAATATCATTCAGAGAGCACTGAATGATTCTGTTTCCACCACCCACACAGTCACAGATCATTAGCCCTCTCTGCTTAGTTTTTCCTTACATTGCCTCTTTACCATCTGTCATTTACCATTAAACATATACACCCTAATCTATGAATTCAGCAAATCCAATGCACCCACAGGCACCCTTTGAAGTGCTAAAGATGGCACAGAGAAATTACAGCACCAGCGACCTGGGTTCAAATCCGTCAAGTCTGTAAGCAGTTTTCCTGCTCTCTTTGTGACTTTGTGCATTCCTATAGGTGCTTCTATTTCTTAGGTTGACTGGTTACGTGGGTGTAATTGGATGACACGGGCTCATGGTCCAGAAAGGCTTGTTACCATGCTGTATGTCAAAAGAAAGTGGTAGGCAACTGCAAGTTGGCACTAAATGCCAATGCTCCACAAATAATCACCTAGTCTGAATTTGGTTCACCAGCGTCGAGAATTTTGTTGACTATTTTATTGGGAATTTAATTTATACTATTGTTGTTTGTGTATCTTAATACTGATGTGGCTGCAACAAGTAAGAATTTTGTTGTATCTGTATATTGTACTCATGTATATGAGAATAAACTCGTATATCATACCATTTCAGTTCAGTATGCAGTAAAGTCTCACTTGTACAATCACAAGTCAACTTTTAACTGGATATTAAAACCTCTGCCTAAAAATTCCTTTCCTACTGATGAACGCTTCAAATGCACAGTGAAACCTTTTGTAACGCGATCATTCGGGTCCTTAAAATGGCATCGGGAAAAAAGTGGGGTCGCTCTGAATCGGGGTTTCACATGTACAGCAAGAACATCAACAGCAGTGTTTCAACCTGCCTTACCCCCATTTTGGCTGAATCCCAATCCAACCTGCTCACACTCCGACACAGAAGAAGAACCTTTGCACAGAAGCAGAACCTTTGGCAGTGGTACAAGTTGAGGAAGTTGGCCACACGCTGCTGCCGGTGCGCAGCCTATCAGTGCTGCGCCTGGACAACAACCCGCCGTGCTGCAACTGCAGCCTGCACTGGCTGCTGCGGCCGGACCAGCCTGGGTCTTTTTTAACCAGCGGCCGCCAACGTGCGGTTCTCTGGCTGACCCGTGGGGCAGCTGGCTTCTGGTGTTCCGCAGCACCACGCTCCACCACTCGCTGGTCTGCCACAAGCTCCTGTCTGATTTAGTGTTAAATCAGAGTTTCACTGTACGAATAAAATACTGGAGGAAAACATTCAACATGTGAAGTTACCCATATTATAACGTGTCTTTTTTAAAAAATCTGTATGAGATCAAGAAAACAAATAAAATAAAAGCAGAAAGATGCTGGAAACACTCAGCCAGCATGCGTGGAGAGAGAAACAGACCGAATATTTTCCTGTCAACAGAATGTCATAGGCACAATCTCCTTTCATTAATTGAATTCTTAACAGATGGATTTCATACATTTTTTCTGTAGCTATTTCACTGTGCTAATAAATATATAAATTACTCTAAATAATCAATGGGTCATACAATCTTTGTGGACAGAATACCATGGTAAACTTTTTGTATGTAAATGATCTTTGAACAAGTGTAGAGGGAAGATTGTGGGAGGGCTTGACTTGATTTAAATTTTTATGGTCACATGTACTGAGATAAAATAAAAAGTGTTGTTTTCCATGTTATCCAGACAAGTCAACTCATGTACAGCTGGTCGTGCAATTGTTGAGCGCTACCAGTTGCCCCAATAATTACAGAGACAAAGACTGAGGGGAACAATAGGATTCATTATACAAGAGACTGCTGGCCTGGGTCCAGGCTAGGGAAAATGAGGAGAGGGAGAGGGGACTCGACTTTTATGGCCTGGGTCATATGGGGGAGACCAGGGAGTAGTTAAGAAATGGATGTCACCAGGAGGGCGGGCCAGCCAGTGCTCTCAATCATATCACCACATTCACCCCCTCTTTTTAAAATAGAACCCTTTGGGAACACACGGAGAACTGAGGGATAGTGAATAACAATAACAATAATAAAAATAAAGGTTGATGGAAAAACGGACGCTCCTCCGACTAGAGGTTTAGTCGCACGAGCAACCTCCTCCTTCTGCTGGACCACCGAGGGGCCAGCGGGTCCATGCGGCGCTCCTCCGGAGAGGAGGCCATCGGGGGAGAGTCACGGCAGGAACCATCACGGTTGAGGTGCTGGCAGGGAACTCCTGGGGTGATGGGGGGTCCACTGCCTTGCAGAGGGTAGATTCCTGGACATCTGGCGGTGAGGCATGCTGCTTGGACTCCAGGGTCCTGCTCTGGTGCAGCACGATTGGATCCATGGCATGGTCGGTGGCTGGCAAGGCAGTTTCAGGGGCCCTGGCCCTCGCCAGGTCTCATATCGGCACTGTGCCCTCGTGGCCATCCGGGTACCTCACAGATGCATATTGGGGGGTTGGCATGTATGAGCTGCACCGCTTCAACCAGTGGGTCCATCTTATGGCCCCTGACATAATTCCGAAGCAGAACCAGCCATGGGGTTGCCAGCCAGGGTGAGATGGATGAACCATTTGCTGATCTCCTTGGGAAAGCAAAGAGGCATTCATGTGGGGTGGTGTTAGTAGTGGTACATAGCAATGACCAGATGGTGTGGAGAGCCTTAGGCAGAATGTCCTGCCAGTGGGACACTGGCATATTTTTGGACCTGAGGGCCAGGAGCACTGCCTTCCAGATGGTGCCATTTTCCCTTTCCACCTGGCCATTACCCCTGGGGTTATAGCTGGTGGTCTTGCTGGTGGCTATGCCTATGGCCAGGAAATACTGACGCAGCTCCTCACTCATGAACTATGAATATAGTTGGGGTACCTGAACAGTGAAGGTGCTGTGCAATGCCTTAATAACTGACACTAAGGTTATATCTGAGCAGGGGATAGCAAAGGGGAAACTGGAGAATTCATCCACCTCCGTCAAGAAGTAGGCGTTCCTATTGGAGGTTGGAAGGGGGTCCTTGAAATTGACACTGTGCCTTTTCTGACCGGTAGAACTGTGGCTTACACTCAGTGCAGATCTGGCATCGACTGGTCGTGGACCGGACGTCCTCCATGGAGTACGGGAGGTTTCGAGTCCTAACGAAGTGGTACAGCCTTGTGTCTCCGGGATGGCACAGATTATCGAGCAGGGTCTGGAGACGGTCGAGATGTGTGATGGCTCATATACCTTGGGATAGGGCATCTGGAGGGTCATTGAGTTTACCCGGCCAATACAAGATATCATAATTATAGGTGGAAAACTCAATCCTCCACCTCAGAATCTTGTCGTTTTTGATCTTACTCCACTGTTTAGCACTGAATATGAAGGCCACTGCCCTCTGGTCAGTCAGCAGGGTAAACCTCTTACCGGCCAGGTAGTGCCGCCAGTGGCACACCGCCTCAATGATTGCTTGGGCCTCCTTCTCAATGGATAGTGCCGAAGTTCGGGGCCGTGCAGGGTGCAGGAGAAAAGCGCTACTGGCCTGCCTGCCTGGCTCAGTGTGGTGGCCGGTGCGAAGTCGGAGGCATCGCTCTTCACCTGAAAGGGGATGGATTCATCCACGGCATGCATCGTGGCCTTAGCGATGTCTCCTTGGATCAGATGAAAAGCAGCCTGGGATTCCACCGATAATGGGAAAGTAGTGGATTTAATTAGGGGGTGAACATTATCAGCATAGTTGGGCACCCATCGTGCATAATAGGAAAACAGCCCCAGGCACTTCTTCAGCGCCTTTAGGATGTTTGGGACTGTGAGCTCCATTAGTGGTCACATGCATTCAGGGTCCGGGGCAATGACACCATATGCCACGATGCATCCAAGAAGGGCCAGGCGATCTGTATTGAACATGCACTTGTCCTTATTGTACGTCAAATTGAGGGACTTGGCCGTACGCAAGAACTTTGCGAGATTAGCGTCATGGTCCTGCTGGTTGTGGTTGCAGATGGTGACATTGTCAAGATATGGGAACATTGCCATCAGCTTGTGCTCCTCCACCATCCAGTCCATGACCTTCTGAAAAGCAGAGACACCATTAGTAACACCAAAAGGCACCCGCAGGAAATGAAATAGTTTTCAGTCGGCCTTGAATCCCATGTAGATTTGATCACTTGGATGGAGGGGGAGTTAATGGTAAGCTGACTTGAGGTCAATGGTCTAAAACTCTCGGTATTGCGCAACCTTATTAACCAAGTCGGCTATCCGGGGTAGCGGGTATGTGTCCAACTGGGTGAAGTGGTTGATTGTTTGACTGTAGTCGATTACCATCCAGGGCTTGCCCACCCCTCTGACCACGAGGACCTGCGCCCTCCAGGCATAGTGCTAGGGGCTATGATCCCCTCTGCCAGGAGTCACTGAACCTCAGCCCGGATGAGCTGCATATCCTCCGTGGTGTCGTGCCTACTCTTGGTGGCGATCGGTTTGCAGTCCGGGGTGAAGTTTGCAAATAGTGACGGAAGGGCCACCCATAAGGTGGTGAGAACACAGGATGGTGCCAGAGACTGGGTGCTTGGTTGGGAGTGGGAGTCTGAGAGCTGGGGTCTATGGACAGTCAGCAGCGGTTGGGGGCCTCCGAACGCCATCATCACACTCCTGAACTGACTCTGAAAGTCGAGGCCCAGGAGGATCGGCGCACAGAGCTGGGGCATAATCAACAATACAAAGTCAATGTAACATTCCACTCCCGCCCCCCCCCCCGCCATCAGAAATGCTACACGATACCCCAAGATACGTCTGTTGATCCTTCACTGCCATCAATACCGACCCTGTCATCGGCCTGACAGGAAGGGTGAGTCTGCAGACCACGTCGGGGTGGACAAAACTTTCAATACTATTGATTATGCCCCAGCTCTGCACGCCGGCAGTCTCTTGTATAATAAATGGTTGGGCATTACCAGTTGCCCCAATAATTATGGAGAGAAAGCCTGAGGGGAACAATAGGCTCTATTATACAAGAGACAGCTGGCCCAGGTCCAGGCTAGGGAAAATGAGGAGAGGGAGAGGGGACTCGACCTTTATGGCCTGGATCATATGAGGGAGACCAGGGAGGAGTCAAGGACAGGATGTCACCAGAAGCGCGGGCCAGCCAGTACACCCAACCATATCACCACAGCAATAATAACAAATAAGTAATCAAATAAACAAGACACTGGTATTGAGAATACAAGTTAACTTGTGAAGGTATAGAGGAAAGAGTCATTGAGAAAAACAAAACAAAACATGTAAGGGCATCATCTTTTGCAGTGTGAGATCTATTCAAGGGTCTAATAATAGGAGAAAGAAACTGTCCTTCAATCTGAGGTTCATGTTTTCAAGCACGCACATGGTGGAAGGTGGGCGAAATGAGTATGTCTGAGATGGGATTTGTCCTTTAGTTTGTCCGCAGCTTTGCGGACACAGCAGGAGGTATGGCTGCAGTAGTTGAAGGGGAGGTTGGTTTGTGAGATAACTTGCACAATTCTCTGCAGTTCCTTGTGCAAAGTAGTTCCCCGTACCCTGCAATGATGCATCCTGACAAGATACTTTCCATGGTGCATCTGCAAAATTTGTAAGACATGCTGGATTTACTTAGTCTTCTGAGAAAGTAGAGTCTCTGATTAGCTATCTTGGTTGCAGCATGGTTGGATCAGGATAGGTTGAAGGAGGGGTATCATCCAAAGAACTCGAAGCTTTCCACCATCTCTACATCTGCACCACTAGGACATTGCCCCTCTCCATTTCCTGGTCAACGACCAGTTCCTTCATCTTGCTGACATTGGGAGTGAAGTTCTTACCTTGACACAGTGCCGTCAGCCTCTTTATCTCCTTCCTCTACTAAGTCTCATCATTGTTGAAATCCAGCCCATGACAGCCTTTGTTATATGCAAACATGTAGATGGAGTGAGAGCAGCATTTGGCCGCACGGTCCTGAGTGCACAGGAGGTATAGGAAGTGTCTAAGTACACAGCCCTGCAAGGCACCAGTGTTAATGGTTGTCGTGCAGGATGTATTGTCACCAATTCTCACTGCTTGTGGTCTACCGGACAAGAAGTCAAGGGTCCAGTTGTGAGGGAGGAGGGAGGGCTGGTAGTGCTGTTATTTAAGCCTTGGAGTTTTGGGATGAGTTTCTTTGGGGCTACATGATTGAAGGGAGAGCTTTAGTCAATAAAGAGGTGTCCTTGTGGCCAAATGTTCCAGGGGACAATATAGGGCTAGGGAAATGGCATCTGCAGTGGACCTGCTGTGAAAGTAGGCAATGACCATTACCCAGACATTTCAATAAATTATTCTACTGTTCATCTGACAGAGGACCACAGCCTGTCTTCAAAATGGGGTTTTTCCACAAGCTTGCCAGCTTGTCATGTCCCAGTCCCAAACTCTATAAATGAAGATCTGAATTCTCTCTCTCTCTGAGAAACCCACATGACCCTCTTAGAACAGCAAACTGCATTCAGACAGACTGCGGCACAGGACCCACTCTTTTGAGTCCATTCATCTGTTGCTTTCCAAAACAATAATCCGTTACTCCACAGCATGTCCCATTAATACCTACTTGTGAAGGTCCTATAGGCATTTTTCAAAGTTTTTGCAAAGCCACTCGGACCCTGGAGCCAAGCACTTGCATTTCAAATGAGACTTGTTTTGGATTGTTTGTATTTGTTGTGACCCACACTAAAATAAATCCCACAATCTATCTTCTAAAAACATATCTATACATAATATTAAATATAACATAATCTTACGAACCATGCGTAACGAGCAGCAATGGGCAATGAATTTTAAAATACTATTTTGTTTTCTAACTCTTGAACTATCCTTAACATTAAATCTATCCCCAACTACGTGCAGGTGTCTAGTGTGTGTGTGTGTGTGTGTGTGTGTGTGTGTGTGTGTGTGTGTGTGTGTGTGTGTGTGTGTGTGTGTGTGTGTGTGTGTGTGTGTGTGTGTGCGTGTGTGTGTGCGCGTGTGCGTGTGTGCATGTGTGCGTGTATGCGTGTGCATGTGTGCGTGTGTGCACGTGCGTGTGTGTGCGTGTGTGTGCGTGTGCGTGTGTGTGTGTACAGTCCAGGCCAAAATCTAGAAAGTTACTTCAAAGTTTAGTATTTCAAATTCAGTGTTGAAACTTAGGCCTTTAAAATTTGATGCCCAGAATTAATGTTGAATTGATGGGGGGACTGGAGTTGTGTCTGCTACAGACTCATGAATTCTTCTTTCGTTGCCTTTGAAGAAATGTCCATCCGCACGACCTGTAGTCACAACACTCCTGGTCCTTTAGTAGGCAAGAATCGAACTGCATGTCCTCCACGAAGCTTCCAAGACCCTGGCACCAGTCTCTCCAAGTAATTTCACTGATAATCACACTTAAAGTGAAGCAGTTTCTCCAAGTGACCTCCACTGTTAGTCACAATCAAAATGAAACACTTAGCTTCCTAAAAAGACCCTCCTGGCACTGGTCAATCCACCGAAAAGGCCCATTTATTCAAAGAGCATGCTTGCTCTGAATTCCATAAAAATGGCTGATCACAAGAGCTGCTTCAAAAAGCTGTTTTTTCTTCAGCCATCAGAATGCTTCTCCCTTGAAACATCACAATGTCTTTGCAAATGTATGGAATTCAGGAACAGACTGTGACAAACCTTCCCTCAGTTCTCCCAATGTATCAAATTATAGCTGGCCTGTGTCTTGTGTGGTGCTTGTGTGAAATGTTAAATGTTATCTGTGACCATTCATTCCCGCCTGTCTATACTATCCCTTAGAGTGATAATCCTATTTTACTAAAACGGGAACTGGTAATACTACAATCTTCAAGAAGGGTCATTTGAGCACTTCTTTATTTCTTGATCAAGTAAACATGATCTTTTAAAATGCTAAAATTTTTATTGAATTTTTTGGAAGACCAGTTGATCTACCAGAATCTCTTTTTTTTTTGAAACTTTATTTAAAGACTTTAATCAAGATACAATTAAACATAACAAAGAAAAGTGAAGAACAAATTTTTATATATAAAAGAAAACCCACCCCTTCAGCCAGCTCCCTTAAGGGGAGCCAAATATAAAAACAATACAGTTAATATAAAGAATATTTCAAAGTATTTCCAAATTCATATACTCCAAAGAAGGAGACCACATTTTAACAAAAAATGAATAATTATCATGTAAATTGCATGTAATTTGTTCCATAATAATACAAGATCTCAATTCATTCTGCCAGCATGTTATATTAATCTCCACATTTTCTTTCCAAGTACTAGCTACACATTTTTTGTGCTACAGACAGCACGAGACGTAAAAATTCAATTTGAAATTTATCCAACCCTAGTCCTTTCAAAGAAACCATATATCCCAACAAAAAAATCGATGGGTCTAATGGCAATTTAATGTTAAATAATTTTTCCAAAACCAATCTAATTCCTTCCCAAAACAGTTGTACTTTTACACAAGATCAGACAGCATGTAAAAAAGTTCCAATACATAATCCACATCTAAACCAAGAATCCGAATTACTAAACTCATATCTTTTTTAATTTCTCTGGAGTCAAATATAACTGATGCAAAAATTATAATTAACCATTCCACATCGTAGATTTGTCACTTTAGTTACACTATCATGGCACATGGCCTCCCAATTATCTTCGGGAAAAATATAAGTTAAATCACTTTCCCATTTAAGCCTAGATTTCTCCCAATCCGGTTTATCCATCGGATCTTGTAACAATTGGTACATACCCAAAATATAAACTTTCTTAGGTACAGAGGAAATCAAAGACTCACATTTCGTCAACATGGGTAGATTCATCTCTTTACCATAATTACCTTTTATCAAAGCTCTAAGTTAATAATACACAAATAAAGAGTTTTACAGATGTATTAAATTTCTCCCTCAGTTGGTTAAAGGAAAGAAACTGGCCTTCTTCAAAACAGTCCTGAACTATCTTAATACCCTTAGAACTCCATCTCTTTAAATGATTATTAAACATTGATGATATAACATTAATGATGATATAATGGGGTTTGGATTGATAATTTACCCTTTGATCTTAAAACCATATTTTGTTTAACCCATATTTTAGTACCGGCATATTACATTCCCGCCATAAATTCTCATTCCACTTAAATATAAACTGGGGTATCTCAACTTCAGATACACAAGCCATTTCCACCTTTGACCAACTCGAAGGTTGGTCCATATCCATCAATCTACTACCAAATTTCAACTGAGCTGCTTCATAATAATTTTGAAAATGAGGTAACTGCAATCCACCTAATGCATATTTCCATGTGAGTTTATGCAAAGCTACTCATGTTAATTTTCCCTTCCATTAAAATCTCACGCACTGCTCTATTCAGATCCCCAAAAAAACCCTTTGAAAGTAAACATGGTATCAACTGAAACAAATATTGATTTCGAGGAAAAATATTCATTTTAATGCAATTTACTTGACCAATTAATGATCTACCAGAATCTCGATCAACAGCAGGTTTCTGTCAGCCTAATCTAATTCACTGCCATTGGCAAATTGCTTACTGATACTTTCATTCACCCATACCCATGTGAAATGGTAGTTATGCTGCCTACCTGATGCATGCAGATACTTCATTCCACATACTGCACACTGAAGATAACTGTGGAGGTTCAAAGAATGCAGGTGAGTTAGGCTACAGCATAACTTTAGTTATATGTAAATGTTCTTAAATAGGACGGCCCCTTAGGTTGCTTCCAAATATAATATCAATTTCATTGTGTTTGGATATTGATTTATACATGTCCATTGATTTAGCAAAATGTACCTAAAATGAGGGTGGGAATGGGTGCAAAGGTTTTCTACTCTAGCAGACTGAAAACTACATAGTATTGTAGCAATGGCTACTTTGCTTATTGAATAACTCCACAACCAAACGGGTGAGTTCAGTTATCAAAAAACTGATTTATTGAGGTTTGCCTGGCTGTTCTTATACCCCCAACCAAGACCTGGCTGAGAACCACGCCATGGCCCTGATGCCATCAGGACGTCACGTGGGCCACAGAGCGTGGGCTTCTAAGCCTGGTGCCGAGGTCGGGAAGAAACCCCCGACGGCACCATTTTGGTCGGCTGCCCCACCGCGTGCGTAACATGTGGGGCTGGTTCGCCTGCCTAAAGGCGTGCCACCACACAGCCCCTCCCAGAACCAGTGCCAATGTCCTTCTTTGCCGGGCAGCCTTGCTTCTTGGGCTGGGCCGCGACCACTGGCTCATTGGGGTCAAGGCTTGCTGGCTTTAATCTGTCCACAGTAAACAGTTCCCTCGTACCACCGATATCCAGTGTGAAGGTGGATCCTGAATGCTGGATGACTGTACGGCCCTTCGTACGGTCTTTGAAGGGGTGCTGTGGACGGGCATCACCTGATAAAAACATATTCTGCAGAATACAGCTCTCTGGGGACATAGGAGTCCCGTGTGTCATGTCTGGGCGGTGGTGGGGGTGTGAAGGAGTCCAATTGGGCATGGAGGTGGGAAAGTAAACAGTGCGATGACTGTTGAGGGCTGTGAGGTGCATTGATAAACTCACCGGGCAAGGCTAGTGGTGCACCGTAAACCAGCTCAGCCGATGACGTTTGCAGGTCTTCTTTTGGTGTTGAGCGGATGCCCAGGAGTTACTAAGGCAGCTCATCCACCCAGTCGGGTCCAGTGAGGTGGGCCATAAGTGCTGACTTAAGGTGGTGGTGCAATTGCTCGACCAGTCCATTGGCCTGTGGGTGATAGGCCGTTGTGTGATGCAGCTCAATTCCCAGCCTGTTGGCGAGCTTTGCCCAGAGAACCGAAGTGAACTGCACACCTTGGTCGCTGGTGAGGTGGGTCAGGATGCCGAACTGGGAAACCCAACCAGTCAAAAGTGTTCGGGAGCAGGAGTCAGTGGAGGCATCTGGCATCAGAATCAACTCGGGCCAGCAAGTGGTGTGGTCTACAACCGTAAAAAGGTAACGGTTACCTCGGGAAATGGGTAAGGGGCTGACAATGTCCACATGTATGTGGTTGAACCATTCTTGGACATGTTCGAAATCCTGCATGGGCACTCTGGTGTGCTTGTGTACCTTGGAAAGCTGGCAATGGGTACAGGTCCTGGCCTAGTCTGCAATCTGCTTTCGAAGCCTGTGCCAGATGAAGCGTTCTGCCACCATACGAACTGTGGACCTGATGGAAGGGTAGGAAAGGTCGTGGATATGGTGGAAGACTTGCCTGTGCCACTGCTGGGGAACCACTGGTCACAGATGGCCCATGGAGACATCGCACAGGACGGTATCGTCACCGAGAGGAGTCGGGAGGTCCTGGAACCACAGGCCTGTGATGGCAGTCCCGAAGGTCTGTGGTCCCAGGATTTCTGGTCCCAGGCAAGCTGGTTGTAGTCTAACTCGGGTGTGAGCAGCAAATGGCCGGTCAGGAAACCACGTCAGCGACCACGTTGTAATTCCCCGCCTTGTGCCGAATGTAGGTGGTGAACTCCGACACAAAGGAGAGATGACACTGTTGGCGGGCTGACCAGGGATTTCTAGCCATAGCAAGCTCCTGAGTGAGGGGTTTGTGGTTGGTAAAAACAGTAAAAGGTCTCCCCTCCGAGAAATAGCGAAAATTATGCACAGCGAGGTACGTGCCCAGCAACTCACGATCGAAAACACTATACTTGCACTCTGGCGGATGAAGAAGTCGGTTGAAGTATTCCAGTGGTTTCCACTGTCCGTTAACCTGCTGCTCCAGTACAGCACCACCAGCGGTGGCGGAGGCATCGACAGAGAGCGCTGTATGAAGGTCAGTGCATGGGTGGACGAGTAGGGTAGCCTTTGTGAGGTTACCCTTCATGGCTTTGAATATCCTGCTGGTCTCTGGAGTCCAGGTGAGCATCTTGTCCTTGGCCATGATGAGGGCGAAAAGCGGCTGCATGATGCGTGCAGCGCATGGAATAAATCGGATGTAGAAGTTGACCATACCCGCGAACTCTTGTAGCCCCTTGAGGTTGTCCAGGCATGAGAACTCCCTGATTGTAGCAACCTTTGTAGCAGCCAGTGTAGCTCCTTCGGCTGTGATGGTATGGCCAAGGAAATGCATGGACTCTTTCCCGAACTGGCATTTGGCCGGATTGATCATTAGGCCAAAATCGGCCAGTCAGGAGAGACTTGTGTTGTGCCTGTACTCTGCTGGTGACAAGAATATCGTCCAGATAAATGAACACAAAGTTCAAATCTTTGCCTACCATATCCATAAGACACTGGAAGGTCTGGGCTGCATTCTTAAGCCCAAAAGGCATTCGTAGAAATTTGAACAAGCCGAAGGGGATGATGATGGCCATTTTGGGGACGTCCTCGGTGTGCACTGGGATTTGATGATACCCACGCACCACGTCGACCTTGGACCATTCAGGTTGGCCGTAAAGTCCTGAATGTGAGGGATCGGGTAACAGTCAGGTACTGTCGCATCGTTAAGCCGTTGATAATCTCTGCAGGGTGCCAGCCACCAGAAGCTTTCAGGACTAGGTGGAGTCGTGAAGCCCAAGGACTGTCAGAGCATCGAATGATCCCTAGCTCCTGCAGAAGCGAGAACTCCTCTTTCGCTCTCTGGAGTTTATCCGGCGGGAGCCAGCGTGCCTTGACATGGACAGGCAGGCCTTGGGTGGGAATATAATGTAACACCCCATGGTGTGGTGAGGCAGTGGAGAACTATGGCTTGAGGAGGGATGGGAACTAATCGAGGATGCGCTGGAACTCGTCCTTGGGTGGGTGCACTGACCATGGCCATCTGCGGCTGCTCTGTGTGGGAGGCGTGGAGGCAAACATATTGGAAGGTACAACCGTCAACAAGTCACCTACCTTGGCAGTCGACCAGGAACCCATGGGCGAGGAGGAAGTCGACACCCAAGATGGAGAGGACGAAATGATTAACCTCCATGAGATCTTCCGCCTGCCGAGCTGGAAGTGGACAGTCTTGTTACCATATGTTTGGATCTCCATCGAGTTGGCTGCACTGAGTGGAGGTCCTTGAGGCCGGATCCGGGACTCAATGGCTGTGGCCGGGATGATACTGATCTGGGCCCCAGTGTCGACGAGGAAGCGTCAGCCGCTGATTGCATCTTGCAGGTAGAGAAGGCTGAGTTCTTGGCCAGCCGCCGCAGCCATTAACAGCGGCCAGCCTGCTTGTGTCCCTGGAATGAGCAGGGCTGACGGCACTTCCGAGCCTTGGCTCCCCAGCGCTGGTGGAAGAAGCAGAGGCCTGAAGTGGATGGCTTGCTTCTGGCTATGCTCTTTGAGGCCCTTTCAGGGGCCAAGTGTTCCTCCACAGTGCTAGAGGAAGGCTTAGCGTGGTCATGCCCAGGACTCATAACCAGTTAGACTGCTGAGCCCTGCAGGAATCGTACAAGCCATAGCTCCTGAGCTTTTCAACCGACCTTCCTGGGATCGTCAAAGCTCTCCTGGGACAGTAATGGCTGGATGTCTTCAGGCATATAGTCGAGTAAG